>NC_092338.1:94260000-94560000 GCF_046630445.1 Rutidosis leptorrhynchoides | reverse complement strand
CTAATATTTGTGCTCGGTTACGAAATATTATATTATAAGTTAATTTCATCTTTTGTTCATAGTTCTCTTGTTGCGGTTGGATAGACTGGTATGATTCACGCATGTGTGATAGGGTGGTACAGATTATACCTGGTTTGTTAAAGGTAAAGAATAATCTTTCCGGACGACAGGGGTGATCCTGAAAGGGGGCAAAGAAGCTTTCCGTTTCCGGACGAAAATGACAAACGAAAATCCGGACGATGTCGTCCAGAAAAGATAATAATAAAATATTATTTAATTCACTTATTATTAAATATCTAATATTTATTAATATACGTTCCGAACGACATGTTAAAATGTCGTCCGGAATGGGTCCTCAGTTCGTAAAAGTTTTAACATTTCGTCCGGAAAAACTTTCAAACACGAACTAATGCAGACGACATTTTCCGGATGAAATTGTCCGGATTGTTTCGAGACGAAAATTCGTCCAGAAAATCGAAGAAGGCTGTCCCGATAAGGTGGACTGTATGGACTTTTTTGAACAACTTCGTTTCAGTTGCAACCTCTTTATCCCTTGATCTTAATTTGATGGGTCTTGTACTCTTGTCCAATGGTTTAAGAGTTTATCATTCAACAAAGAAAGCCCACTTCACAGATAGCCCAAATATAAAAAAAGAAAGCTAGCATTTCTATTTCTATATGACTATACATCTCGTATATGATATACACATAATAACATCTCCGTACAGATCTTGAAGTGACAAACTTTTAGAGTGGAATGTTTCTCAAACATACTAAATATCCATTAGTGTATATATAATATAAAAAACAATAAAAATATGCTAACAATATCTATAAACGATAACAAGGTGGTACAGTGATCAGGGCCGGTTCTGAGTTATGTAATGTCCACTGCAAAATAGTAAAATATGCCCTGTTAAAAATTTCAAAGAAATAATAACTATTAAACTTAAACATACAAAAATTTTAAGCAATTTCAGTGTTTTTAATACGGAGTATAATTTTAGTTATTTTCACTAATGCCTTTTTTTTTTATAATTGTTGTTCTCAGAATTTTCATTTTATTATGCACCGAATTAAAAATAATTAACTAGAAGTAATACGAAGTATTTAATTAAATATTTGTTTATGAAAAGTAAACGATAAGTCAAAGAATAAGATTAATGTAACTCATTGTTATCAACATTCGTCCACATCCTCTATAGGGTTTTTATTCTAATAAATACGGAGTATTACTCTTTTCAATGTTTGCCTTAAATCATCCACCAATCTTTTAGTAACAAAATGAAAAAATTAAAAGGATCTATGTGTGATATAAAAATAATATAGGGGCTTGTATTAAATGAATAACAAAACAATCAAGGTACACCTTCGTGGCCACCTCCTAAACATATGTTTGAGTTGTCTTCTTCACCATACCAAAACATCAAAAACTCCATTAAAAAAAAACTGGAACTTCTTTTAAGTGTTTAATCTTTAAATAATGTAAAATATATTCATCCTAACAAACATTTCGTTGCTTTAAAGACTAAAATAACTAAAAGTGGTATACTGTAACATAACATGGAAAGAAAATTTGATGCCCCTAAACTTTTGATGCCCGGTGCGGTCGCACCCCTCGGCCCGCCTCAAATCCGGCCCTGACAGTGATATTGATGGTTTCCAGCCTACAATCTAGAAGCCGTAATCTAGATGTTTTCTCATGAAGAAGAAGCAAACTTGAACACGATGACGGCTAGCAACTTTGTTCTCCGTTCACACCATTCCAAGGAAGTAGCAAAGTTGAAAACAATTACGGCTAGCCACCATTTTATGCGTTCACACCTTTCCACCTCCTCAAAGCTTTCTAAAAATAGAGGTGCAAACCTCATTTGTAATGCATTCAGAAGAGTGTAATCACATCTAGTTAGTGTGTGTGAGTTAAAGTGTAATCCTAGCCAAGAGTGAATACATCCCTAGAGAGTGGTGAGAATTCCTAGTGTGTTAGTTTGAGAGTTTTTTTTTTTCTTTTTTGAGTTTTGTAATACTCTGTAATCTATTCTTGTGAGTAATAGAGTTATTTTATCTCAAATTTCTGTCTACCAACGTCTAGGCGACCCTCTCATAATCACAACAAGTGGTATCAGAGCTAGGTTAGAGGCGTTGGTCGAGTGTTTGAGTTTTCTGAAGTTTTCAACCCCGTTTGTGTTGAAAAGTTATTTTGTAAGGTGATAATGTCCACGGAAGAGTCAGGATCATCTTCCGGAGCCATGATTATGCTCACTGCCACCAACTACACACTGTGGAAACATCGAATGGAAGATCTCCTCAGCTGTAAGGATTTTTTTGACCCTATTGAGTTAAAGGGTACAAATCCTGATTCCGCCAAAGAAAAATAGTGGAAGAAGTTAAATCGAAAAACTATTGGTCAGATCCGTCAATGGATTGATCATATTGTCTTCCACCATGTTGCACAAGAGACAGACACATATGTCCTCTGAAAAAAGTTGGAGGACATGTACCAGGCCAAGATTGCTCGGAATAAAGCCCTGTTGATGAGGCGTTTAGTTAACATGAAGCTTAAAAGTGGAACTTCAGTTGCCGAGCATACCATTGAGTTCCAGAGCTTGGTTAACCAGTTATCGTCTATAGAGATGCCTCTTGGCGATGAAGTTCAGACGCTACTGCTACTTAGTTCTCTTCCTGATAGTTGGGAGACGCTGGTCGTAACACTCAGCAACTCAGCTCCGAATGGCAAACTTACCATGTCAATGGTAAAGGATGCTCTATTCAGTGAAGAGGCAAGGAGAAAGGACATGGACACAGATGAGACCCATGCCTTTGTCACAGAGAATCGGGGGAGACAACGAATGAGTAGTAAAAATAAACGGAGAGGCAGAAGCAAGAGCAGGGGCAGGTCTGCTGATAGCAGAAAACCAATATATAAATGCTATCATTGTGGATTAGAGGGACATATGAAGAAGAACTGCTACAGACTGAAAGAGGGACAAGATCATAGCAGTTCACAATCAAAGAATAAGGGTGGAGAAACATTAGTGACTATCTCTGGTGATGTCGCTTATTGTTCAACTTATGATGACACATGCCTTCACGTCTCACGAGAAGACACGAAATGGGTGGTAGATACTGTAGCATCCTACCACGTGACTCCATACAAGGAATACTTCACAATATACAAAGCTGGAGACTTTGGAGATGTGAAAATGGGAAATTCCAGTTCTGCTGAGATTGTCGGAATTGGTGATGTCAAGATAAAGACAAGTTCCGGGAGCACAATCACTTTGAAGGATGTCCGCCATGTGCCAGATCTTCGGCTGAATCTACTTTCTAGAGTAGCTCTAGACAAACAGGGCTATGATAGTCATTTCAGTAGAGGCACATGGAAATTGTCAAGAGGCGCTATGATAGTTGCTCGAGAACACATTTGTGGCATACTATACAAAATTCATGTGAAGATCTGTACAGACGGCCTTAATGTTGCAGAAAAAGAGGCGTCACAAAATTTATGGCACCAGTGACTCGGTCACATGAGTGAGAAAGGGTTGTCTACCCTAATAAAGAAGGAGCTTATCAATGTAGACAAGGATGCTGCGCTAGATCCTTGCAATCATTGTCTGTTTGGTAAGCAGCATAGAGTCTCGTTTAATTCCTCTTCAACGAGAAGATCAGATTTACTCAGTCTGGTGCACTCTGATGTTTGCGGTCCCTTGGAGGTTGAATCAATTGGTGGCAATCGATACTTTCTAACGTTTATCGATGATGCTTCTCGAAAGGTGTAGGTATATTTCTTGCGGACGAAGGACCAGGTTTTCGATTACTTTAAACAGTTTCATGTCATGGTAGAACGTGAGACAGGAAAGAAGTTAATGTGTCTTCGATCCGATAACGGCGGTGAATACTCTTCCAGGCAGTTCGATGCCTATTGCAGATCATATGGCATCCGACATGAGAAGACAATTCCACGTACCCCTCAACACAATGGTATAGCAGAAAGAATGAACCGAACAATCATGAAACGTGTTCGGAGCATGCTCAGTATGGCTAAGCTACCAAAGCCATTCTGGGGAGAAGCAGTCAGAGCCGCATGTTACTTGATCAACCGATCTCCATCAGTACCACTGAATTTTGAAGTTCCAGAGAAACTTTGATCTGAAAAGGATCCATCATACTCTCACTTAAGAGTATTTGGATGTTTGGCGTACACACATGTATCCAACAAGCTCAGGCAGAAGCTGGATGCAAGGACCACTCCATGCATATTCATAGGCTATGGAGATGAAGAATTTGGATATAGATTATGGGATCCAAAGGAGAAAAAGGTGATCAAAAGTAGGGACGTAGTGTTCCATGAAAGCCAGACAATAGAAGATATTTAAAAGCTCACAATATCTCAGAAATCAAATGTTGCTGCTCAGGTGCCAGAGGAAACAACGGAATCATTCATGAGAAATGAATATACAGTGTAAGAAGAAATGCCAGAAGTAGAAGATAATGAGGAAAATGACAGTGTTGAGCAGGGGGAGCCACAGCCCCATCTTCCAGATGTTCCAGGACCATCACAAGGTCAAGATGATGGTGGATCTCCTCAGAATGTTCCAGAAGTTCGTAGATTTAAACGAGGTCGGATACCATCGAGTAGATATCCAGAATCCGAGTACCTTCTAGTTACTGAAGACGGAGAACTTGAGAGTTTTCATGAAGCGGTATCTCATAAGGACAAAGAAAAATGGTTGCTCGCAATGCAGGATGAGATGGATTCTCTGCAGAAAAATCAGACTTATGAGATCGTAGAACTTCCACAAGGGAAGAAGGCACTGAAAAAAATGAGTGTTAAAGGTGAAAAAGGATGGCAGTGGGAAAGTGGTGAAATACAAAGCACGGCTTGTAGTCAAAGGATTCTAACAGAAGAAAGGGACTAATTTTGACGAGATATTTTCATCGGTAGTCAAGATGACTTCAATTAGAGTCATACGTGGATTGGTAGCAAGTATGAACTTGGAGCTTGAACAGATGGATGTAAAGACAACTTTTCTTCATGGAGATTTACATGAAGAAATTTACATGGAGCAGCAGGAAGGTTTTGAAGTTTCAGGAGATAACCTCGTATGCAAGCTGAAGAAAAGTTTGTACGGTTTGAAGCAGGTACCTAGGAAATGGTACAAGAAGTTTGACTCGTTCATGGTGAGTCAAGGGTATAAGAAAACTGCAGCGGATGAGTGTGTCTATATTCAGAAGTTTTCTGAAGGAAGTTTCGCGATATTTTGATTGTAGGGGAAGACGCAACGAAGATCAACCAGCTGAAGAAGGAACTCTCTAAGTCTTTTGACATGAAAGACTTAGGACAAGCTCAACAAATTTTGGGAATGCATATAACTCGAGACAGGAAGAATAGAAGGTTATGGCTATCTCAGGAGAAGTATATTGAACGAGTGCTTGAACGGTTCAATATGACCAATGCCAAACCTGTTAGCATTCCATTAGCTAACCATTTCAAGTTAAGTAAGAGATCATGTCCCTCATCCATGGAAGAGATCAGGGAGATGTCGTTAGTACCATATTCTTCAGCAGTTGGAAGTTTGATGTATGCAATGGTGTGTACTGTGATGCCCCATCCTAATCCATCTGGACGAAGTCTTCAACAGTTGGTCCCATTGCGAGGTTCTGACCTCTATATGCCATAAACGACTCCATGTAATATGAGCAAATGCACAGCGGAAGATTTCTTTCATACCTGAGGATAAACATGCTTTAAAGTGTCAACCAAAAGGTTGGTGAGTTCATAATGAAAGGACCCGTTCATATACATTATAAACGATTCACAATAGTTGATTACATCGCGAGGTATTTGACCTCTATATGATACATTTTACAAACATTGCATTCGTTTTTAAAAGACAAACTTTCTTTACAACGAAAGTTGACGGCATGCACACCATTTCATAATACATCCAACTATAATTGGCTTAATAATAATCTTGATGAACTCAATAACTCGAATGCAACGTATTTCAAAATATGCCATAAATGACTCCAAGTAATATCCTTAAAATGAGCTAATGCACAGCGGAAGATTTCTTTAATACCTGAGAATAAACATGCTTTAAAGTGTCAACCAAAAGGTTGGTGAGTTCATAGGTTTATCATAACAATCATTTCAATATATTAATAGACCACAAGATTTCCGTTTATAAATATATGTACACTCGCAAGTGTATAAAAGTATTCTATAAGTTGTAGGCACCCGGTAACAAGCCTTAACGTTCATGTTTTACCCTCTGAAGTACACCAGATCAGGTGTGTTTAAAATAACCTCGAAGTACTAAAGCATCCCATAGTCAGGATGGGGTTTGTCAGGCCCAATAGATCTATCTTTAGGATTCGCGCCTACCGTACATAGACAAGTAGTTTAATGTTACCAAGCTAAGGGTATATTTCTGGTTTAAACCCACGTAGAATTAGTTTTAGTACTTGTGCCTATTTCGTAAAACATTTATAAATACAGCGCATGTATTCTCAGTCCCAAAAATATATATAAAAGGGAGCAAATGAAACTCACCATACTGTATTTCGTAGTAAAAATACATATAACGTCATTTAACAAGTGCAAGGTTGGCCTCGGATTCACGAACCTATATTAATTATATATATTTATATGTTGGTCAATATTTGTCTAACAATTTTTGGTCAAGTCATAGTGTATCACAATCCTAATGCTCGAGACTAATATGCAAAAGTCAACAAAAGTCAACTTAACCCAAAATGACTTCTAAAATTTATACGTGTTTATTATATAACTTAACTATAGTCATTTTATATATTTAAATATATTTATTAGATTTTATAATAATAAAAGTCATTTATTAATAAAAATTTATATTAACGTTTATATATGATAAAATATACTTTTATATATCTTAAGTAGTAAAATTTATAAAGTTCACTTAATATCGTAAAACTATAGTGGTAAGTATTATTAATGTAATTATATTACGCGTGGTGAAAAATATCTTTGTATCCCCTATTTATTTGATAAAATAATATTGATCATAATAATAATAAGTAAAAGTTGTATTATTTTGTAATAATAATTATTATTATTCTATAAAAAATAACAATATTTATATTTACTAAAAATGTTATTATGATAAAATGATAATACTAACATAATAGTAATAATGATATTTTATAATAACAATGATATTTCTATTAAAATAATAACGACGATAGTAATAATAATCATTTTAACAATAATACTAAAATTCAGTTGACTATAACTTCTAATCCGTTCATCGAAACCATTCGATATCTAAATGAAAAGTTCTTAATTTTTCGCTAGCTTTCCAATGACATGCATATCTATACCCTATCTCAGTAGCATATGTATCTAATTTAGGATTCAACAAACCTATCTAAGGACAATATCGAATGTACAAGCATGCATAATCCTATATACTCGAGCACTAGTCAGGGATACACTATTGAAATATAAAAGTTAAGTTATGAGTGCTCACGTATCAATATTGAGATTCAATATTGCAGGAAAGTACGTAGACGAAACGAAAATGATAAACGTTAGGTTGACCTCACGAGCAATACCCTCGATCAATACCCATAACCTCCATAGCTATAACCCATAATTTCCTTAGCTCTATCCCGTTTGAAAACTTATTTTAAAATCGTCTCAATATAACTCCGTCGTAGTATTTTATGTATACTAATAATATCTTGAAATAATACAAAGAAAATATATATATGTGTAATTCGATTGAGAGAGTTTAGAGAAATAGATTTTCAAGTTTCTATGAAATAATAAAACATATTGAATTCTATTTATAATAGATTTTTGAATTATTAAAGTGAATTATTAAAGTATGAATTATTAAAGTGAATTATTAAAGTATGAATTATTAAAGTGAATTATTAAAGTATGAATTATTAAAGTGAATTATTAAAGTGAATTATTAAAGTATGAATTATTAAAGTGAATTATTAAAGTTAAAGTAAAGTAAAAGCAAAGTGAAGATAAAGTTAAAGTATAGTAAAAGTATAAAACTATGTACGTATAATACGCGTATAAATATATATAATATCAATTTAAATCGTTATATATATTTGATAAAATAAAATATAAATATCGTTATTTTATCATACTAGTTAAGTAATGAGTGGTCAAAAAGAATAGATTTCTTAAATCACAGTGGACCTCATAACATAGGCCCGTAATTATATCATAATGTATCTGATAATTCAATCATTTGATATTATCTCTTAATTCTGTCAATAAATATATCGAAACAAATACGTTCATGTAAAGTATCATATATCTAATACTTTGTTAATGTTTTCAGTTAATATTATATATTATATATACATATCTATATACACATAATTGTTCGTGAATCGTCGAACACGGTCAAAGGATAATTGATTACATGAATGTAGTTCCAAACTTTTTGAGATTCAACATTACAAATTCTGCTTATCGTGTCGGAAACATATAAAGGTTAAGTTTAAATTTGGTCGAAAATTTTCGGGTCGTCACAGTACCTACCCGTTAAAGAAATTTCGTCCCGAAATTTGATCGAGGTCGTCATGGCTAACTATAAAAATGTTTTCATGACGAATATGAGTTGATAAATAGAGTTTTATCATCATTGAGTAATATAGATAAAACAATTTGATTACGCGAAGAGTATAAGTGAAACTATCGCAAGAGAGTGAAATGAGTAAACATATATTTATTTTAACCGATGACGTAGTTATGATTGATTTCCAGAATTCATTGGATTTAAAGAAAATCTTTGCAATAAGATTTGGTTCTTCGGCGATTAAGAAAATCATGACCTTCTTTGATTAAATGCGATAATCTGTCTCGATTTCTCTGTCTGATATTTCACTATAAATCCACCTCATTTGTTTTCTTACAAATCACACCTTCTCAACTCATATTTTAAAGTATTTGTCAATATGCTTCATCCAGTGCTGATTCTTGATATACTCATCACTTTCATATCTGTCGCTCTTCTTTTTCATCTGCCTCCGGAAGAATCTATTTACTTCTACTATACTCTTGGTTTTATAGTGTTTTTAGTTCTCCCGTGTCTTTATATTGCTATATGCATTGATATATACGGTTTGTGATTTCTGGGTTGTTGTTGGGTTTTATATCTTCCCTTATATTTCAAAGTCCTTACTTCTTCTATAATAATTGTCATCCACAGTTAATGCTCTCTTCTATTTGCTATGATTTATACTCCCATTTCTAGTTCGGAGCTTTGTCCTTTCGTTTTTTCTTCTTGCGATTAAGCACCGCTTGTAATGGTCCAGAATTCGCAGATATAAATTTCGGAATGAACATTGTTAATGTTCTAGAAAGGAAATTGTAATGACACGATCTTGACTTGTCAAATTACCAGAATACCTCGGAAAAGGCCGAATCATCAAGAAATATTTTCTTGATATTTAGAGATCAAAGAGAATACAAGAGTCGTGTAACATAGCACATGATGACGTTATGATCTGTGAATCATCATGTTCCATTTAGAAACTCAGCATGAATTACTGTAATATAATCACGTTGATCAAGTGTCATTATATTATACTAACTCAGGCTTCAGCTCCCAACACTTCTTCAAGAATATTCCTATTTTAAACTCGAATGTTTCAGAATTTAGAAACTAAAATAGTTTCTTTTATGATATAATACAGATAGCGCGAAGAGGTAAATGATTTCAGATAAGAATAATTATAAAAATATCTTCAGAAGTATGGATGATATTTATAATGAAAGATACGATGATATCTTAGAATGTCTAATATCAGAGGATGATGAAGGATATTATCCGCAGGGATTTAGAGTCAGGAGCAAGGTATTCGTTAATGACTTCAGCAAGTACTGAATCATTTGGATTCTTTGAAGGCAGGTTCAGCCGTTGTGATTTGTCCACAGCCTCCTTCATACTTTGCTTAATCCGTTTTCCAGTTCCAAAGCTTCTCTTTTTCTGAGCTTTGCCAATATACTATCCTTTATCATCCAACTTTTTACTGTTAAGGTCGTTTACAGTTTTTGCTGCTTCATCAGCATTTTTCAAAATTTTGAGAACTGGTTCGCAGTTTAGGGTGTTTTTCAGAAATTTCTCATTCAAAGAATGTAAGTCTTGGAGGTAGACGTTGTGTGTATATGTAATTGTTGATGTAGACATGCTGCGTGGTTTCAAAATACTGATTGCTGATTCTCAATAATTGGTATGACAATTCTTGTTATAAGGTACGAATGAGTATATGATAGGGTTTCGATAATTATAATGATTTTTTTTTTTTTGAAAGTCAAAGATCAGTGAAGTTGTTGGTAAGTTTATTGCTAATGTGGTGAATATAAACGATTCCCCGGTAACGTTGGCGAAAGGGCAACGTATCTATTGAGGTTATAATAAGACTGTTTTGATTGAGAAGTCAAAGTTGACTTGCTGGAGATGTGACAAAACTGTCTATTTTGAAACGGAATTGAAAAGTTATTTTAGCTAGTAAATGCCAAAGGGTCTAACACGGATACGTGTCGAATTATGACTTGGGTTTTGAGAGTTTTTCAGGTGTATAACTGTGGGTAACATGTGGTTGGATCATCATCTCGATTGTTCCTTAGTTGAAGTGTCTTCAGGAATTTCGAAGGGTTTGAGCACATATTGTAATCGTTAATACATATGATGTTCTAACACAGTTTTGAAGTCAAAGTATAGCTTTGAAAGATATAGGAATCTAAGAGTGATGATTTCGATTATATCTTGAATCGAATTCTGAGATTTTAAAATCAGAATATGTAATTAGATTTTGAATGAGTATGGTTGTTTTGATTTCTATAAAAGAATGTATATTGTTGTGAAAGTAGGGAGTATAATGGATGACTTGCTGAATCAGATTCGAAGAATGTAACATATTAATTGTAAATTTATATATCTCTCGGGTATTACCTACCCGTTAAAAAAAAAAATTCACAATTAATATTTTGTACAAAAGAATTTTATTACAGTCTTTATGGAAATATATATGTGTATATTTCTTCAGATGTAATATAGATTTAATGAGTTAATATTAAATTAAACTCATTTGATTTATGGTTAAGGCTAGGATAGATAATTTCTAAACTTTAGAAATTACATAATCGCCGTAGAATGTTTCCCCAATGAAGTTATGAATCAATACTTAATCGTTGTGGTATTCCTTGGTATCTACATGGCGTATGACGTCGATGCTCGTGGGAAAGATTGTGAAGTTGAGGTTTGCGATGCGGTTTTTGTTGGTGGTGGTAATGGTACTGTTGATGTTGTTGATGGTGGTACTAGTTATGCTGCTGGTGCTGCTGCTGGTGTTTGTAACCTTTGCACAATATTCTCCAAAGCCACTACCCGAGCGCGAAGCTCGTTGACTTCTTCTATTACACCGGGGTGATTGTCGGTTCGGACGAGCGGATAAATAAGATCTAGAATTTGGTGTAGTATATAATCATGACGAGATACTCTGGAAATGAGAGAGAAAATGGTGTTTCGGACAGGTTCGCCAGTAAGTGCTTCAGGTTCATTGCCAAGAGGGCAATGTGGTGGATGAAAGGGATCACCTTCTTCTTGTCTCCAATGGTTAAGTAGATTACGAACCCATCCCCAATTCATCCAGAATAGATGATGGCTAATTGGTTGATCCATTCCGGTCACGCTGCTTTCGGAGCTCATGTGGAAATCCATATCGGCATAGCTGTCGGAATCCGAGGAACTCAAACTGGTTGAGGGATCCATCTTGTATGATCAGGGAAAGAATTTTTTTTGTATGAAATAGATTGTAGAATTTAGATTTAGTATTCTTCAATACATAATTTACATATGTATATATAATACCAAAATCCCATAAATTACGGAGGAATCTTTGAAAGATGTCAGTCAAAGTTCACAGTAACAGATATGCTAAGATAAGAATTCGTCTATACACTATTATGCAATAAATGTAGGAAAACGCGTCTAGACTTAAGAATGATAAGCAGGTAATTTCCTAAGGGTGGTAAGTAGATGATTTCAGACTAAAAATGATAAGCAAAACTTTTGACATGCAGACACGGTCGAAGTCCAGACTCACTGATGCATCTTAACAACTATCAGTTAGACACACTAATGCAAGACCTGGTTCGCTAAGACCACCTTTCTGATACCAACTGAAAGGACCCGTTCATATACATTATAAACGATTCACAATAGTTGATTACATCGCGAGGTATTTGACCTCTATATGATACATTTTACAAACATTGCATTCGTTTTTAAAAGACAAACTTTCTTTACAACGAAAGTTGACGGCATGCACACCATTTCATAATACATCCAACTATAATTGGCTTAATAATAATCTTGATGAACTCAATAACTCGAATGCAACGTCTTTCAAAATATGCCATAAATGACTCCAAGTAATATCCTTAAAATGAGCTAATGCACAGCGGAAGATTTCTTTAATACCTGAGAATAAACATGCTTTAAAGTGTCAACCAAAAGGTTGGTGAGTTCATAGGTTTATCATAACAATCATTTCAATATATTAATAGACCACAAGATTTCCGTTTATAAATATATGTACACTCGCAAGTGTATAAAAGTATTCTATAAGTTGTAGGCACCCGGTAACAAGCCTTAACGTTCATGTTTTACCCTCTGAAGTACACCAGATCAGGTGTGTTTAAAATAACCTCGAAGTACTAAAGCATCCCATAGTCAGGATGGGGTTTGTCAGGCCCAATAGATCTATCTTTAGGATTCGCGCCTACCGTACATAGACAAGTAGTTTAATGTTACCAAGCTAAGGGTATATTTCTGGTTTAAACCCACGTAGAATTAGTTTTAGTACTTGTGCTTATTTCGTAAAACATTTATAAATACAGCGCATGTATTCTCAGTCCCAAAAATATATATAAAAGGGAGCAAATGAAACTCACCATACTGTATTTCGTAGTAAAAATACATATAACGTCATTTAACAAGTGCAAGGTTGGCCTCGGATTCACGAACCTATATTAATTATATATATTTATATGTTGGTCAATATTTGTCTAACAATTTTTGGTCAAGTCATAGTGTATCACAATCCTAATGCTCGAGACTAATATGCAAAAGTCAACAAAAGTCAACTTAACCCAAAATGACTTCTAAAATTTATACGTGTTTATTATATAACTTAACTATAGTCATTTTATATATTTAAATATATTTATTAGATTTTATAATAATAAAAGTCATTTATTAATAAAAATTTATATTAACGTTTATATATGATAAAATATACTTTTATATATCTTAAGTAGTAAAATTTATAAAGTTCACTTAATATCGTAAAACTATAGTGGTAAGTATTATTAATGTAATTATATTACGCGTGGTGAAAAATATCTTTGTATCCCCTATTTATTTGATAAAATAATATTGATCATAATAATAATAAGTAAAAGTTGTATTATTTTGTAATAATAATTATTATTATTCTATAAAAAATAACAATATTTATATTTACTAAAAATGTTATTATGATAAAATGATAATACTAACATAATAGTAATAATGATATTTTATAATAACAATGATATTTCTATTAAAATAATAACGACGATAGTAATAATAATCATTTTAACAATAATACTAAAATTCAGTTGACTATAACTTCTAATCCGTTCATCGAAACCATTCGATATCTAAATGAAAAGTTCTTAATTTTTCGCTAGCTTTCCAATGACATGCATATCTATACCCTATCTCAGTAGCATATGTATCTAATTCAGGATTCAACAAACCTATCTAAGGACAATATCGAATGTACAAGCATGCATAATCCTATATACTCGAGCACTAGTCAGGGATACACTATTGAAATATAAAAGTTAAGTTATGAGTGCTCACGTATCAATATTGAGATTCAATATTGCAGGAAAGTACGTAGACGAAACGAAAATGATAAACGTTAGGTTGACCTCACGAGCAATACCCTCGATCAATACCCATAACCTCCATAGCTATAACCCATAATTTCCTTAGCTCTATCCCGTTTGAAAACTTATTTTAAAATCGTCTCAATATAACTCCGTCGTAGTATTTTATGTATACTAATAATATCTTGAAATAATACAAAGAAAATATATATATGTGTAATTCGATTGAGAGAGTTTAGAGAAATAGATTTTCAAGTTTCTATGAAATAATAAAACATATTGAATTCTATTTATAATAGATTTTTGAATTATTAAAGTGAATTATTAAAGTATGAATTATTAAAGTGAATTATTAAAGTATGAATTATTAAAGTGAATTATTAAAGTATGAATTATTAAAGTGAATTATTAAAGTATGAATTATTAAAGTGAATTATTAAAGTTAAAGTAAAGTAAAAGTAAAGTGAAGATAAAGTTAAAGTATAGTAAAAGTATAAAACTATGTACGTATAATACGCGTATAAATATATATAATATCAATTTAAATCGTTATATATATTTGATAAAATAAAATATAAATATCGTTATTTTATCATACTAGTTAAGTAATGAGTGGTCAAAAAGAATAGATTTCTTAAATCACAGTGGACCTCATAACATAGGCCCGTAATCATATCATAATGTATCTGATAATTCAATCATTTGATATTATCTCTTAATTCTGTCAATAAATATATCGAAACAAATACGTTCATGTAAAGTATCATATATCTAATACTTTGTTAATATTTTCAGTTAATATTATATATTATATATACATATCTATATACACATAATTGTTCGTGAATCGTCGAACACGGTCAAAGGATAATTGATTACATGAATGTAGTTCCAAACTTTTTGAGATTCAACATTACAAATTCTGCTTATCGTGTCGGAAACATATAAAGGTTAAGTTTAAATTTGGTCGAAAATTTTCGGGTCGTCACACATAAGTTTATCATAAAACAATAAAAATTCTATAATTTTGATAGACCACAAGATTTAAACGCTGCATGGTACAAATGGGCCCGAATCCTATACCCACCTGTAATGTACATGCTATATCTTTTAAATACAGTACACCTTTCTCGTGTACGAAATCCTTTTTCATAAATCTTGGTAACCGTACACATATCTCGTGCACAAAAATAACATACACATAACCTGTGTATAAAATCATTCTCTCGATACATAACATTCACTTCAATTGGTGGCAATTATCATGTCCACATAATTCAATGGTGGCAATTATCATGTCCATATAATTCAACGGTGGCAATTATCATGTCCACATTATTCAATAATAATCCGCAGAACTTCTGTCTGCATAATAATTCATTCGAGGAATGTTTTGCTTGTGTCTATCTCGTCAAACATTTATAAAAGTATTTCATGTATTCGCAGTTCAAAATGTATTTCAAAAGCATTTAATAAAGCAGTTGTAAAAACAGCGCATGTATTCTCAGTTTCAAAAATATAAAGAGTAAAAGCGAGCAAATGAACTCACCATACTGTATTTTGTAGTAAAAATACATATGACGACATTAAACAAGTGTAGGGTTGGTCTCGGATTCACGAACCTATATCAAGTATATATATTAACACATTGTGATATTAATCAACTAAGTTTATATATATATTTTATAGTATATATAGATACATATCCTTATATATAATTATATTAATCCTTATAATTTGTTGTAATACTTTTAGGATATATACACTTTATTAAATGTTATATTAATAAAAATAATATTATATTAGTTAATATATTAAAATCTAATATTAGTATATTTATGATATATGTAACATATATATATATATATATATATATATATATATATATATATATATATATATATATATATATATATATATATATATATATATATATATATATATATATTTATATAGATATCTTTTGTTTGTAAAAATAATAATTATAATAATAATAAAATAGTGATAGTAATAATATTAAAAATTTTGATTTGACATTAATAATAATAATAATAATAATAATAATAATAATAATAATAATAATAATAATAATAATAATAATAATAATAATAATAATAATAATAATAATAATAATGATATTGATTATGATAATGACAATAATATTACTAATAATACTAACTATAAAAATAATGAATTTACTAATAATACATACATTTATTTTAATAGCTATAATGATAATAATGATAAGAATAATAATAATAATAAGTAAATAAATTAAATAACTACCTCAAAGATGTAGTCCTAACAAAAATGCCCAAGTCCGAGTTTGAACCCGCGACGTCCCGCTAACCTGATACATCCATAACTAATACACTACACTTCCATTTTGGTTTTGATAATCCAATCTAAAATAGATAACTTGCATCTAACGGTTACTCTTCCTCTTCCGCCTAACCCAACAATCCCTAAACATTTCTCCATTACTTCTTTTACAATTAAATCGCCATACAAGTTTTCATTCAACTTATCTCCTCCTGTTCTCATCTTCCACTTTCGTCATTGTATCATTTTCATAATCAAGATTATAATTATAATCATAACGTAACCATAATCCTAAATCATAACCATATCGAACTTACTTATCTTCATCGCCTACCACCATATCATCATCATCATCATTTTATCATTCAGCAACTTCCATCGTTAAAATCACATTCGCGTTTATTATTTCATGTAACATCCTCATTATCATGCATCATTATGATCACCAATTTCATTTACCATCTTAAATCTTTTTCATAAGCAAAACAGCTCCATCAATTATAAAATCTGACCCAACTACTTCGGCCCAACAGCTTTTGGGTTGTGCAAAGCCCAACTAGAATATTAGGTTGTTTACAACCAATTTCATAAACAAGCTTAGCCCAAGTCCTCGTTTCTGACCCAATTACGAAAAGGAACGGCCCACTACAATTTTTAATTACCCGAGTTCAAATGGTTTAAACATATAAATTGAAATATAATTCGTTGCTCATCTATATGCCTTTACAGCTCATCTTCATTATTTAATACTAAGTGATCGTTGAGAATTTGTATCACTAAGATTTGTTTTGTTGAAACATCATCAATAGCCGACAAAAATGATAATCATGTTCTACTAACTCCTCTTGATCCCCTTTTTCTTTAAATTAAACCTTATTTAAACCACAAATGGGATTCGCTAGATAAGTGGATATATATATAATCTATTCAACCTAGCTTTAATCCCTTTCTTTATCATCTAATAAAAAAATTATATGTGCAAGTGTATAATCCCACTTTGGTCGGCCATAACTTCCCCTTTACCCCATATGGAATAAACAAATCGTTGTATAAATATGTGGATATATCTAAGTTGTCAAACTCTATATTGTGAACCTACTCTTCTCCATTATTTTCGTTATTTTACACGACAGAAAAAGGAATGGAATATAGTTTACAGAGGCAGTAGTAAAGTGGTTTCAAGATGATGGTTTGGTGGGTGTTGGTGACGGATTTCAGCTCGAAGTAGGAGATATGAATATGGAAAGCAAGTACCTTGCTTATGTGCGTTGTGTGAACTGAATCCAGAAATATACTGCAGTGCTTAAACAAACAAGGTTGTAGGTTGGATGTGGTTTTATTAATCGTTGAAGTAGAAACAGAAGACGATAACGAGAAGTAGTAGCAACCGTGGGTATATAGCTTGGTTACTTGTTGATATTCGATGATGATGATGGGTTATTTGCGTCTTCATATGGATAATAAGGTGTTCGATGGTAGCATAGTAAATGGGTTTTGTTTTGTTGACCACGTATTGATCGAAGGAATGAAACGGAGCATATGTAATGTAGGAGTTGGCGGTTAATGGTGATGATTGAAGTTGTCGTGGTGCTTCAAGGTTGATAGTGGTCGGAGATTGTGATTCTCCTATAAGTAATATGCATATGTGTTTATGTATGTCTATAGAAATATAGAGATATAGAATAGATATAAAGTAGATAGATGGATGATGTAGTAATAGTTGATATTAGTATGAGAGACGTGCCCTCCATGAATGTCAAGATCGATTATTTGATTCTTAGAATAAGATAAAAGTAACAATGTAATTGATTGATTCCATAACACTAATTGGTCAAAATTTTTTTGTAGTGATCACTGAAGTCGACATTTAACAAACAGCAGGCAGAAAACAAAATATAAAATTCGATGGTGATTTTCAACAGATTTGATTCTATACCTTGATTTTACATATATATAATTAATATTACTATTTAGTAAATATAATTATATTAAAAATAATAATACTAATTAATAATAATAATAATAATAATTTTATTAATAAAGATACTAATAATAATGAAGGATAAAAATAATAATTTTACAAATAATGTTAATCTAAATGAAATGATAATTTTAATTAATAATCATGATAATAATAATAATACCTATTTTCCTAGTAATGATATAATAATAATAATAATGTAAAAATTTAAATATATCAAATTTCATATCTATATATTATATATTATAATATTAATAATACTGATTTTAATATTAACACTAATATTTATTCTAATAATTTTAATGAGAGTAATAATAACAATAACACTATAATACTTCAAATTGTATTTCAAATTATTATTATATATATATATATATATATATATATATATATATATATATATATATATATATATATATATATATATATATATATATATATATATATATATATATATATATATATAGACACACACACACATATCTATTTACAATTAATTTTTCATGAATCATCGGGTAAGGTCGAAGGTAATTGAATATATGAAAACAGTTCCAAAATTTTAAGACTCAACTTTACAGACTTTGCTTATCGTATTGAAATCATATAAAGATTAAGTTTAAATTTGGTCGGAAATTCCCGGGTCGTCACAGTACCTACCCGTTAAAGAAATTTCGTCCCGAAATTTGAGTGGGATCATCATGGTTAACAATAAGAATGTTTTCCTGACGAATATGAGCTGATAAATAGAGATTTATTACTGTTGAGTAATATAGATAAGATAATTCGATTATTTGAAGAGTACGAGTGAAGCTATCCCAAAATAGTGTAATGAGGAAAATAAATTTTGTCATAACTTTTGACGTAGAGGGTTGAATTCTAGAATTCAAGGGATTAAAGAAAATCTTCGAAATCTAAGAGATTTGATTCTTCGGCGAGTAAGGAAATTAAGATCTCTAGAATTAAATACGATGATCTGCCTCAATTACTCTGTCTGATATTTCCATTATAAATTAAACTTTTTCCGTTCCATCATTCTCACCATTCCTATACTTTCTTTCTTAGTTCATACATCTAAAAGATTGTGAAAATGCTTAATCCATTTCTAATCCTTGATATTTTTCTAATTATCATTTCTGTCATCCCTCTTTTCAATCTTTCCACCAGAGAAATCTGTTTACTTCTACTATTACTTTGGGGTGATACTATTCTTAATTCTACCGTGTCCTTATATTGCAATTCATATTAATATCCATAGTTTGTAACCTCCGTGTTGTTATTGGGCTCTATATTTTCTTTTATATTTTGGATCTCTTTGCTTTTTTATTATCCTCTCAACCTCTAGTAAAGCGAGCAACGGTCCATAATTCATAAGTATGGAGTTTCGAATGAACTTAATGTTCTAAACAAGAAAGAACGTAATGACACGATTTGATTTTTCATATTACCAGAATCACTGAGAATAGAACTATCAAGAATATACTATCTTAATGTGTTCAGAAGTTAAGCAGAATGAAAGAGTTATGTAACATGGCACATGATGACGTTATTATCTGTGAATCATCACGTTCCATTAGAAACTCAGCATGACTTACTGTAATATAATCACGTTGATCAAGTGTCATTATATTATACTAACTCATGCTTCAATTTCCAACACTTCTTCAAAATCATTCATAATTCAAACTCGAATTTTAAAGAAATTTAGAAACTAAAGTAGTTTCTTTTATGATGTAATATAGATAGCACGAAGAGATAAATAATTTAGGACGAGAATATTTATGAAAATATCTTCAGAAATATCGAAGATATTTATGATGATATTTTGGAATTTATAAGTTGGAAGGTTGATGAAGAAAAATTTTCCGCAAGATTTTAACATGACTTCGGAGCAAGATATTCTCTAAGGATTTCAACGGATACAGAATTACCTAGATTCTTTGAATATAGGGTATGGTCCTTGCATTTGTCCTTGGTCTCCTTCGTGGTTAGCTCAATCCGTTTTCCAGTTCCAACTTTTCTGAGCTTTTCTAACATACTATTCTTTATCATCAAACTTTCGATGATTAAGGTCATTTACGGTTGCCTACTGTTTCTGCTGCTTCATTCAACTTTTTCAACATTCAGAGTATTGATTTGTAGACTGAGTGCTTTTCAGAATTTCAAAATGAAAGATCATAATTCTAAGAGATAAATGTTATACATATAACTGTTGATGTAGATATACGGTGAGTTTTCAAAGTACTGATTGCTGATTCCTGATAATTGCTATGGCAGTTCTCATTACAAGATGCGGATGAGTATATGATAGGGTTTCAATGAATAAATATAATGATTTATCAGAGAGATTTAAGCCAAGAAGCAACGAGGTTGCTGGTACGTCTGCTGGTAATATGGTGGAATATAAAAGGTTCCCTGGTAACAATAAAAGAGCATACATATATGTCAAGGTTATAATAAGGTTGTTTCGAACGAAAAGTCGAAGTTGACTTGCTGGAGCTGTGACAAAATTGGCTAATTTGAAAAAGAACCGCAAAGTTATTTTGGGTAATATTAACACTAAAGGAATTAACACAGCTACGTGTTAAACGTTTACTCAGTTTTCGAGAGTTTTTCAGGTGCATAACTATATGCATCAATCTTTTCTTCCGTAGATGAAGTGCGGTTGGTTCATCCTCTCGATTGAGATATTTTCAAGAATCATGAAAGGTTTGAACGCAAATTGTAATTGTCAAGATTTAAACGAGGTTTAAGATGAAATCAAGTGGCAAACTTGAAGAATTGTTTAGTTTCATATGTTATAATCAATATTTTAATTCATTTTAATTGTCCAATGTTATTAGTCCTCAGTCGATAGTCCACAGTTGACAGTCCAATAATTCATATATAGTTTAATATATAATATTTGAATTAATTAATACATATCGTGACCCGTGTACATGTCTCAGACTCGATCACAACTCAAACTATATATATTATTTGAGAATCAATCTCAACCCTGTATAGAGAACTCGATCATTACTGCATATAGAGTGTCTATGGTGATTCCAATTAATATATATAGATGTGTCGATATGATATGTCAAAACCTTGTATACGTGTCCCGATATTTAAAGTGCGTAAAATAAATAACAGAAATTAAATGATGATAAAATTGCCATAATTAAATTGCGATAAATAAACTGCGATAAATAAAATGTAATCAGTTAGCTAGGAACAGTTAGCTGGAAACAGTTAGCGTGGATTCTTAACAAAATTTTTCATAGTTAATTTGTTTGTTTCTATCAAATTTTTATTTTGTCAAATGTGTCCTTCATTATGCCACTTGTTGGATTCTGATAGATTAAAATCCAAATATGAAATTGAATGAAAATGGTTATTCTGTGGTGAATCAGATTCGTATATCTGTGGATGTAAGTAGGATGGTAATTGACCGTTGAATCAGATTCGAAGAGTGTACAGTGTAACTTATTAATGTAAAATCTAAATATTCCTCGGGTATTACCTACTCGTTAAAATATTTTCACCATTAACAGTTTGTACAAAAGAATTTTTAATTACAATCTTTATGAAAATATATATACATATATATTTTCTTCAGATGTAATCATGGATTTAATGAGTCAATATGATATTAAACTCATTTGATTTACCGTTAGAACAAGAATATATAATCTCTAAAACATTAAAGATTACATAATTGCCATGTCGAACGAAGGTAATTGACGTAGAACGTCATGTAGAATGATGATTATACTCGAGGTACAGAATGAGATATTGAAGCTGGTGATGCGGATGTTGTTGTTGGTGGTACTAGTGTTGTTGGTTATGAGGCTGGTGATGTTACTGGTGTTGGTGATACTGCTGGTGCTTGCAAATTATGTACCATGCTCTCTAAAGTTAACACTCGAGCTCGGAGTTCTTTAACTTCTTCTACTAACCCTGGTTGGTTATCAGTGTGAGGTAGAGGTCGGATATCTTCTCTAGTTCCATTAATGGTAGCCTCAAGATGAAAAATTCTTGCAAAGAGGGTATAAACGGTGTTGCGAACAGGTTCGTCGATGAGCGGGTCAAGTACTCCAAGGTTAGGTGGTAGATTCGATTCATGATATGGAGTACCTTCTTCCCTTCTCCATAGGGTGAGTATGTCGCGAACCCACCCCCATTTTATCCAGTAATCACGGTAGTTGATTGGTTGGTGTGCTCTTGTCACGCTGTCTTTGGAGTCAGAGGAACATGGTCGATTCGTAGAGGCCATCTTACGCGATCACATGAAAGATTTTTGGTATGAAGAGTTTAGTGACAGCAATTGATAGTTGGATGTATTCTCAATGCATAATATGCATAGATATATATAGTACCAGGATCCCTTAAATTACGGAGAAATTTACGAGAGATATCAGGCAAGGTCTATAGTAACAGGTATGCTAAGATATGAATTTTGTCTATACACTATTCATGCAGTCAATGCAGTAAAATGTGTCTAGACTAAGAATAATGAGCAGGTATTTTCCTAAGGATGATAAGCAGATGATTTTCGACAAAAATAATAAGCAAAACTTTTGACATGCAGATACGGTCGAAGTCCAGACTCACTAATGCATCCTAACGACTATCATTTAGACACACTAATGCTAGACCTGGTTCACTAAGACCATCGCTCTGATACCACCTGTGACGCCCCGTCCTAATCCATCTGGACGAAGTCTTCAACAGTTGGTTCCATTGCGAGGTTCTGACCTCTATATGCCATAAACGACTCCATGTAATATGAGCAAATGCACAGCGGAAGATTTCTTTCATACCTGAGAATAAACATGCTTTAAAGTGTCAACCAAAAGGTTGGTGAGTTCATAATTTTATCATAAAATAATAAAAATTCTGTAATTTTGATAGACCACAAGATTTAAATGCTGCATGGTACAAATGGGCCCGAATCCTATACCCACCTGTAATGTACATGCTATATCTTTTAAATACAGTACACCTTTATCGTGTACGAAATCCTTTTTCATAAATCTTGGTAACCGTACACATATCTCGTGCACAAAAATAACATACACATAACCTGTATATAAAATCATTCTCTCGATACATAACATTCACTTCAATTGGTGGAAATTATCATGTCCACATAATTCAATGGTGGCAATTATCATGTCCACATAATTCAACGGTGGCAATTATCATGTCCACATAATTCAATAATAATCCGCAGAACTTCTGTCTGCATAATAATTCATTCGAGGAATGTTTTGCTTGTGTCTATCTTGTCAAACATTTATAAAAGCATTTCATGTATTCGCAGTTCAAAATGTATTTCAAAAGCATTTAATAAAGCAGTTGTAAAAACAGCGCATGTATTCTCAGTTCCAAAAATATAAAGAGTAAAAGGGAGCAAATGAACTCACCATACTGTATTTTGTAGTAAAAATACATATGACGACATTAAACAAGTGTAGGGTTGGTCTCGGATTCACGAACCTATATCAAGTATATATATTAACACATTGTGATATTAATCAACTAAGTTTATATATATTTTATAGTATATATAGATACATATCCTTATATATAATTATATTAATCCTTATAATTTGTTGTAATACTTTTAGGATATATACACTTTATTAAATGTTATATTAATATAAATAATATTATATTAGTTAATATATTAAAATCTAATATTAGTATATTTATGATATATGTAACATATATATAAATATATATATATATATATATATATATATATATATATATATATATATATATATTATATAGATATCTTTTGTTTGTAAAAATAATAATTATAATAATAATAAAATAGTGATAGTAATAATATTAAAAATTTAGATTTGACATTAATAATAATAATAATAATAATAATAATAATAATAATAATAATAATAATAATAATAATAATAATAATAATAATAATAATGATATTGATTATGATAATGACAATAATATTACTAATAATACTAACTATAAAAATAATGAATTTACTAATAATACATACATTTATTTTAATAGCTATAATGATAATAATGATAAGAATAATAATAATAATAATAAGTAAATAAATTAAATAACTACCTCAAAGATGTAGTCCTAACAAAAATGCCCAAGTCCGGGTTTGAACCCGCGACATCCCGCTAACCTGATACATCCATAACTAATACGCTACACTTCCATTTTGGTTTTGATAATCCAATCTAAAATAGATAACTTGCATCTAACGGTTACTCTTCCTCTTCCGCCTAACCCAACACTCCCTAAACATTTCTCCATTACTTCTTTTACAATTAAATCGCCATACAAGTTTTCATTTAACTTATCTCCTCCTGTTCTCAACTTCCACTTTCGTCATTGTATCATTTTCATAATCAAGATTTTAGTTATAATCATAACGTAACCATAATCCTAAATCATAACCATATCGAACTTACTCATCTTCATCGCCTACCACCATATCATCATCATCGTTTTATCATTCAGCAACTTCCATCGTCAAAATCACATTCGCGTTTATTATTTCATGTAACATCCTCATTATCATGCATCATTATGATCACCAATTTCATTTACCATCTTAAATCTTTTTCATAAGCAAAACAGCTCCATCAATTATAAAATCTAACCCAACTACATCGGTCCAACAGCTGTTGGGTTGTGCAAAGCCCAACCAGAATATTTGGTTGTTTACAACCAATTTCATAAACAAGCTTAGCCCAAGTCCTCGTTTCTGACCCAATTACGAAAAGGAACGGCCCACTACAATTTTTAATTACCCTAGTTCAAATGGTTTAAACATATAACATGAAATATAATTCGTTGCTCATCTATATTCCTTTACAGCTCATCTTCATTATTTAATACTAAGTGATCGTTGAGAATTTGTATCACTAAGATTTGTTTTGTTGAAACATCATCAATAGCCGACAAAAATGATAATCATGTTCTACTAACTCCTCTTGATCCCTTTTTTCTTTAAATTAAACCTTATTTAAACAACAAATGGGATTCGCTAGATAAGTGGATATATCTAATCTATTCAACCTAGCTTTAATCCCTTTCTTTATCATCTAATAAAAAAATTATATGTACAAGTGTATAATTCCACTTTGGTTGGCCATAACTTCCCCTTTACCCCATATAGAATAAACAAATCATTGTATAAATATGTGGATATATCTAAGTTGGATATATCTAAGTTGTCAAACTCTATATTGTGAACCTACTCTTCTCCATTATTTTCGTTATTTTACACGACAGAAAAAGGAATGGAATATAGTTTACAGCGGCAGTAGTAAAGTGGTTTCAAGGTGATGGTTTGGTGGGTGTTGGTGACGGATTTCTGCTCGAAGTAGGAGACAAGAATATGGAAAGCAAGTACCTTGCTTATGTGCGTTGTGCGAACTGAATCCAGAAATATACTGCAGTGCTTAAACAAACAAGGTTGTAGGTTGGATGTGGTTTTATTAATCGTTGAAGTAGAAACAGAAGATGATAATGAGAAGTAGTAGCAACCGTGGGTATATAGCTTAGTTACTTGTTGATATTCGATGATGATGATGGGTTGTTTGCGTCTTCATAACCAAGACAGGAGCATGGATAATAAGGTGTTCGATGGTGGCATAGTAAATGGGTTTCATTTTGTTGACGACGTATTGATCGAAGGAATGAAACGGAGCATATGTAATGTAGGAGTTGGCGGTTAATGGTGATGATTGAAGTTTTCGTGCTACTTCAAGGGTGATAGTGGTCGGAGATTGTGATTCTCCTATAAGTAATATGCATATGTGTTTATGTATGTCTATAGAAATATAGAGATATAGAATAGATATAAAGTAGATAGATGGATGATGTAGTAATAGTTGATATTAGTATGAGAGACGTGCCCTCCATGAATGTCAAGATCGATTATTTGATTCTTAGAATAAGATAAAAGTAACAATGTAATTGATTGATTCCATAACACTAATTGGTCAAAATTGTTTTGTAGTGATCACTGAAGTCGACATTTAACAAACAGCATGCAGAAAACAAAATATAAAATTCGATGGTGATTTTCAACAGATTTGATTCTATACCTTGATTTTACATATATATATAATTAATATTACTATTTAGTAAATATAATTATATTAAAAATAATAATACTAATTAATAATAATAATTTTATTAATAAAGATACTAATAATAATGAAGGATAAAAATAATAATTTTACAAATAATGTTAATCTAAATGAAATGAAAATTTTAATTAATAATCATGATAATAATAATAATACCTATTTTTCTAGTAATGATATAATAATAATAATAATGTAACAATTTAAATATATCAAATTTCATATCTATATATTATATATTATAATATTAATAATACTGATTTTAATATTAACACTAATATTTATTCTAATAATTTTAATGAGAGCAATAATAACAATAACACTATAATACTTCAAATTGTATTTCGAATTATTATTTATATATATATATATATATATATATATATATATATATATATATATATATATATATACACATATCTATTTACAATTAATTGTTCGTGAATCATCGGGTAAGGTCGAAGGTCAATTGAATATATGAAAACAGTTCCAAAATTTTAAGACTCAACTTTACCGACTTTGCTTATCGTATCGAAATCATATAAAGATTAAGTTTAAATTTGGTCGACAATTCCCGGGTCGTCACATGTACGAGGCCCGATATTGCTCACGCAGTGGGAACAATGAGTCGTTTTCTCTCTAACCCCTTAAAGAGCATTGGAATGCGGTAAAATGGATTCTCAGATATTTAAAGGTATAACAAAGATATGTCTTTGTTACGGGGGAACTGATCCAATCTTAGAAGGCTATACAGATGCAGATATGGCTGGAGATCCTGATAGTAGAAAATCTACTTCATGATTCATTTACACTTTTGCAGGGGGAGCTGTTTCATGGCAGTCAAAACTACAGAAGTGTGTTGTATTATCCACAACTGAAGCAGAGTATATTGCTGCCGCAGAAGCTAGAAAAGAAATGTTGTGGTTAAAGCGTTATCTATGTAGTGACCTGAACTTTTCCATGATTATATATTATATGAGATTCATATTTACATGATTAAATATTTCCAACATGCTAAGAAATCAAACTTGTTAAGACTTGATTAATTGAAACGGATTTTATGTAAACGTTTGATCACCCAATTTGTCCGGTGATTCACGAACGTTATGTAGTGACCTGAACTTTTCCATGTTTATATATATTAAATGAAATTGATATTTATATAATTAAGTGTTTCCAACATGTTAAGCAATCAAACTTGTTAAGACATGATTAATTGAAATAGGTTTCATATAGACAATTGACCACCCAAGTTGACCGGTGATTCACGAACGTTAAAACTTGTAAAAACTATATGATGTCATATATATGGATATATATATATATATATATATATATATATATATATATATATATATAGTTAACATGATATTATGATAAGTAAAAATATCATTAAGTATATTAACAATGAACTACATATGTAAAAACAAGACTACTAACTTAATGATTTCGAAACGAGGCATATATGTAACGATTATCGTTGTAACGACATGTAATTATATATACATCATATTAAGATATATTAATACATCATAATATCATGATAATGTAATAATTTAACATCTCTTTAGATATAATAAACAATGGGTTAACAACATTTAACATGATCGTTAACCTAAAGGTTTCAAAACAACACTTACATGTAACGACTAACAATGACTTAACGACTCAGTTAAAATGTATATACATGTAGTGTTTTAATATGTATTCATACACTTTTGAAAGACTTCAAGACACTTATCAAAGTACTTCTACTTAACAAAAATTCTTACAATTACATCCTCAATCATTTTCATCAACAATTCTACTCGTATGTACCCGTATTCGTACTCGTACAATACCTAGCTTCTAAATGTATTTACTATTGGTATATACACTCCAATGATCAGCTCTTAGCAGCCCATATGAGTCACCTAACCATGTGGGAACCATCATTTAACATCTAGCATGAAATATCTCACAAAATTACAAACTAATGGAGCCTATATTGATGCTCCATATTCACGTGAAAGAGAGGAGTCACAAACACATTCATTTTTCAATTTTCTTGAATCAAATTACTCTCTCTCAAGTGTTCTTCATTTGTTTTAAGTGTTCTTCATCATCTTCAACAAAATCTAGCTCAATCTAGTTCATAAATCCATACATAAACTAAGTTATAAAACAACTACTCAAGAACACACCAACAACACTTTCAAGTTTGCTAGCTTACTTCCAATTTGCAAATCCACTTTGAGTGATCATCTAACCTCAAGAAATCTTTCTTATTTATAGTAAGATATCTTTTTAATACAAGGTAATACTCATATTCAAACTTTGATTCAATTTCTATAACTTTAACAATCTTATTTCGAGTGAAAATCTTACTTGAATTTGTTTTCGTGTCATGATTTTGCTTCAAGAACTTTCAAGCCATCCAAGGATCCTTTGAAGCTAGAGCTATTTTTTTAATTTCAAGTAGGTTTATCCACAAAACCTGAGGTAGTAATGATGTTCATAACATCATTCGATTCATATATATAAAACTACCTTATTCGAAGGTTTAAACTTGTAATCACTAGAACATAGTTTAGTTAATTCTAAACTTGTTCGCAAACAAAAGTTAATCCTTCTAACTTGACTTTTAAAATCAACTAGATACATGTTCTATATCTATATTATATGCTAACTTAATGATTTAAAACCTGAAAACACGAAAAACACCGTAAAACCGAATTTACGTCGTCGTAGTAACACCGCGGGCTGTTTTGGGCTAGTTAATTAAAAACTATGATAAAATTTTATTTAAAAGTTGTTCTTCTGGGAAAATGATTTTTTCTTATGAAAATGAAACTATATCCAAAAATCATGGTTAAACTCAAAGTGGAAGTATGTTTTCCAAAATGGTCATCTAGACATCGTTCTTTCGACTGAAATGACTACCTTTACAAAAACAACTTGTAACCTGTATTTCCGACTATAAACTTATATTTTTTCTGTTTAGATTCATAAACTTAAGTTCAATATGAAACCATAGCAACTTGAATCACTCAAAACAAATTTAAAACGAAGAAGTTATGGGTAAAACAAGATTGGATATTTTTACTTGTTGTAGCTACGTGAAAATTGGTAACAAATTTATATTAATCATATCCTAGCTAACTTATATTGTATAATACATATATTCTAATATATTATAAAATCTTGGGATACCATAGACACGTATGCAAATGTTTTGACATATCATGTCGACCCATATATATATATTATTTGGAACAACCATAGACACTCTATATGCAGTAATGTTGGAGTTAGCTATACAGGGTTGAGGTTGATTCTAAATATATATATACTTTGAGTTGTGATCTAGCCTGAGACGTGTATACACTGGGTCATGGATTGGGTCAAGATAATATATATCAATTTATTTTCTGTACATCTAACTATGAACAACTAGTTGTAGGTTACTAACGAGGACAGCTGACTTAATAAACTTAAAACATTAAAATGTATTAAAAATGTTGTAAATATATTTTGAACATACTTTGATATATATGTACATATTTGTTATAGGTTCGTGAATCGACCAGTGGCCAAGTCTTACTTTCCGACGAAGTAAAAATCGGTGAAAGTGAGTTACAGTCCCACTTTTAAAATCTAATATTTTGGGATGAGAATACATGCAGTTTTATAAATGTTTTATGAAATAGACACAAGTAAATGAAACTACATTATATGGGTGAATGATCGAAGCCGAATATGCCTCTTTTGCTTGGTAGCCTAAGAATTAGTAAACCGATCTACTAATTGACGCGAATCCTAAAGATAGATCTATTGGGCCTAACGAACCCCATCCAAAGTACCGGATGCTTTAGTACTTCGAGTTGTTTTATCATGTCCGAAGGATTTCCCAGAATGATAGGGGATATTCTTATATGCATCTTGTTAATGTCGGTTACCAGGTGTTCACCATATGAATGATTTTTATCTCTATGAATGGGATGTATATTGAAATATGAAATCTTGTGGTCTATTATTATAATTTGATAATATATAGGTTAAACCTATAACTCACCAACATTTTTGTTGACGTTTTAAGCACGTTTATTCTCAGGTGATTATTAAGAGCTTCCGCTGTTGCATACTAAAATAAGGACAAGATTTGGAGTCCATGCTTGTATGATATTGTGTAAAAACTGCATTCAAGAAACTTATTTTGGATGTAATATATTCTTATTGTAAACCATTATGTAATGGTCGTGTGTAAACGGTATATTTTAGATTATCATTATTTGATAATCTACGTAATGCTTTTTAAACCTTTATCGATAAAATAAAGGTTATGATTATTTTAAAAATGAATGCAGTCTTTGAAAAACGTCTCAAATAGAGGTCAAAACCTCGCAACGAAATCAATTAATATGAAACGTTTATAATCAATATGAACGGGACATTTCAGTTGGTACCAGAGCGTTGGTCTTAGAGAACCAGATATTTGAATTAGTGTGTCTTATCAAGTTTGTTAGGATACATTAGTGAGTCTGGACTTCGACCGCGTTTTCTTTTAAAACGATTGCTTAACACTTTTGTTGGAAACTATATATTATTAACATGTAAATATTATGTGATATATTAACCTCTTAATGTGTTTGATATTGTGTGATAGATGTCTACCACTAGTACAAATCCCATCGACTCACCTAATAATAATGAAGAGTCGAATATAATTTGGGAAGATTCACAAATTCCCGAAGAGGAACCGAAAGAAGAGGAACCGGAAGAAGAGGAACCGGAAGAAGTGGAACCGGAAGAAGAGGAATCAGAAGAGGAGGAACCGGAAGAAGAGGAACTGGAAGAATAAGAGGTTTCGGAGGAAGAAATTTTGATACCTACAGTAAATTGATTAAATAAAATAAAATCATCAACCAACGGACCAAAGTTATAAATGGTCAATGGTGTTTCCGCCAAGGAAGCAAAATATTGGGAAGATTACCAATTTTCTGATGAATCGGATCCCTATGAGGATTCCGATGATGTTATAGAAATTACCTCGACTCAATTTAATGTGGCAAAAGAAAATAATAAGGGAAAAGGTATAAAAATAGAGAAACCTGATTCCAACCCCGATGAACTTTATATGTATCGGCAATGTCCGTATTTCCTAAATTGTAACAATAACCCGAGAACCTCTAAACCACCAGGTTTTTCTAAACCATTGTGGAAAATGACGGCTCGTATTAGAGGAACATCATATATCCCTAGAAAATTAGGAAAACGAACCAAGTCCGAAGAAGAAGAAACCAGTGATTCAGATTAGAGGGTTGTAATCATGTTGTGTATTATATGTATTGTAGTGTGCTTGTACTTTTATGTTCTATGTAAAAATTTCTTGTATTGTTTGTTAATTATCTTTTACGAATCTAATCCTTGTCTATTTTACAGTATAAAAACACAAAATGGACGTTAAGGATAGACAACCAAAAATTTTAGAAGACCTACCAGGAGATATGATTGATGAAATCTTGTCTAGAGTCGGGCAGAATTCATCGGCACAATTAGTTACGGCAAAAATTAGTTTGTCAAACGTTTGAAAGACATTCCAGGCATGCCTTAGTATATAAAAGGCTTTCCTTTGAAAGATGGGGTATATCACATTGGGGAGACTTTAAGTTACGCCAAGTTTTCTTTAAGGCATTTAGTGAGGGAAACCCAGATGCAATTTTACGGTACGGGTTACGAACCTATTTTGACTCAACATATCCCAACATAGGACTCTGTTCTTTAGAAAGAGCTTCTAACATGAAAACATAAAAAAACATGTTATGCTTACGGGTTAATAATGTTCGCTTCTCATCAAATGGAGAAAAAGAACATTGGGTTGAAACTTTTAAATAAAACATTTTCACAAGTGACGGACTCAGTAGTTGGGGTAAGAAACAAGGTTTTTAGATTGCTACGAGGCTGTTGGACATTACAAACCCTCGTCCTTTTGAAGACATAACAACATGCTGCCTAGCCAATGGTCATAACGGTTACTTTCCACAAGATCAAGGATGGGAAGTCGTCTTAGTAAAACCAGAATGCATGACTTGTTTCTGGACTTATGAATTACGTGTCTTTATTTCTTTTGCTGAACAACTTGCGTATTAACTAGAATTGCCTTTATAGCTGCCAGGTAGCAAAGTTATTATGTGCTATATTTCATCCTATATGTATAATAGCGGTTTTGTAAGTTTGTAATATTTTGTATAAAGTTTGAACGCGAAATATTATTGTAATAAGTTTTTCATATAGAAGCGTAGTAGTTGAGTTGTATAGTAGCTAGTAAGTATGAACTTAACGGGTAGGTACTACCCGAATTAAAACTATAAAATGCTAATATGAAGAAAAAGCTTTTATAAATAAGTTCATATAATGCTACGAGATACTATTGACTACTCTTAAATTCTATATGATTAACTCAATTCTTTTGGCTATTTTTGAAGGAAATGGCACCAGCGACTCGTCAGAATTTGAACATGAGCGAGGAAGACTTCCGTGTTTTCCTTGCAGCAAACATAGCCGCAGTACAGGCTGCGATACAAAATAACAATAACTCTGGATCTAGCAGTGGAACTAATTCCACAAGAAATCGTGTAGGATGCTCCTACAAAGAATTCACTGCCTGCAAACCTTTGGAATTTGATGGAACTAAAGGACCAATTGGATTGAAACGGTGGACCGAGAAAGTCAAATCGGTGTTTGCCATAAGTAAGTGTACTGAAGAGGACAAAGTTAAGTACGCTACGCATACCTTCACAGGTACTGCGTTAACATGGTGGAACACCTATCTTGAACAGGTAGGACAAAATACTGCTTACGCACTACTGTGGTCGGCATTCAAGCAATTGATGAACGAGCAGTACCGTCCTAGAAACGAAGTCAATAAGCTCAAGGCAGAAGTTAGAGAGTTACGAACACAAGGGTTCGACATTACCACATATGAACGACGATTCACAGAGTTGTGCCTATTGTGTCCGGGAGCGTTCGAAGATGAAGAAGAGAAGATCGACGCGTTTGTAAAAGGGTTACCGGTAAGGATTCAAGAAGATTTGACTTCACACGAGCCCGCTTCTATACAGAAGGCAAGTAGAATGGATCATAAACTCATAAATCAGATTGAGGGAAGAATTAAAGAGCAGGTGGCCGAAGAAGCCAACATGAAACAACTCAAGAGGAAGTGGGAGGAAAACGGTGACAAGAGTCACCAGAACAACAACAACAACAATTACAACCACAATCGCAACAACTATCCCAACAACCGCAACAACAATCGCAACAATAACCGCAATCATAATAATAACTACAACAAACATCCCAACAACAACAACAATTACAACAACCGTTTCAACAACAACAACAATCCCAACAACAACCTCAATAACAACAACGGCAACAAAAACCAAAAACAGCCATGTCATAGGTGTGAAGAAAATCACCAGGGATTTTGCACCACATTTTGCAACAGGTGTAAAAGAAATGGTCATAGCGCGACAAAGTGTGAGGTCTACGGACCAAAGTTTAACAGAACTAAGGGAACAAATAGTGTCGGAATAAGTAATGCCAGAACGAATAGTGTCAGAGCAAGTAATACCAACGCTGTTTGTTTTAAATGTGGAAAACTGGGCCACATTATTAGAAATTTCCCGAATCAGGGAATACTAATGGGCAGGGCCGTGGAAGAATTTTCAATATTAATGCGGCAGAAGCACAGGAAGACCCGGAGCTTGTTACGTGTACGTTTCTTATTGACGATAAATCTGCTTATGTTTTATTTGATTCGGGTGCGGATAGAAGCTATATGAGTAGAGATTTTTGTGCTAAGTTAAGTTGCCCATTGACGCCTTTGGATAGTAAATTTTTTACTCGAATTAGCAAACGGTAAATTAATTTCAGCAGATAATATATGTCGGGATAGAGAAATTAAACTGAGGGATGAAACATTTAAAATTGATTTAATACCAGTAGAGTTAGGGAGTTTTGATGTAATAAATGGCATGGATTGGTTAAAAAAGGTGAGAGCAGAGGTCGTTTGTTACAAAAATACGATTCGCATTATGCGTGAAAAAGGAAAACCTTTAATGGTGTACGGAGAAAAGAACAACACAAAATTAAATCTTATTAGTAGTTTAAAGGCGCAAAAACTAATAAGAAAAGGTTGTTACGTCATTCTAGCACACATCGAGGAAATTAAACTTGAAGAAAAGAACATCAGTGATGTTCCCATCCCAAAAGAAATTCCCGATGTATTTCCGAAAGAATTACCGGGATTACCCCCACATCGATCCGTTGAATTTCAAATAGACCTTATACCAGGAGCTGCACCAATAGCTTGTGCTTCATACAGACTTGCACCCAGCGAAATGAAAGAATTACAAAGTCAATTACAGGAACTTTTAGAGCGTGGTTTCATTCGACTAAGTACATCACCATGGGGAGCTCCTATTCTATTTGTCAAGAAGAAAGATGGTACATTCAGGTTGTGTATCGACTACCGAGAGTTGAACAAACTTATCATCAAGAACCGTTACCCATTACCGAGAATCGACGATTTATTTGATCAACTACAAGGCTCATCGGTTTATTCGAAGATTGATTTACGTTCTGGGTATCACCAAATACGGGTGAAGGAGGATGACATTTCTAAGACTGCTTTTAGGACGCGTTACAGTCATTACGAGTTTATGGTTATGCCGTTTGGATTGACTAACGCACCAGCTGTGTTCATGGACCTCATGAACCGAGTGTATGTGCCATATCTTGACAAGTTTGTCATTGTTTTCATCGATGACATACTTATTTACTCTAAGAATGATCAAGAGTACGAAGAACATTTGAGAAAAGTGCTAGAGTTGCTAAGAAAAGAAAAACTGTACGCTAAGTTTTCAAAGTGTGCATTTTGGTTAGAAGAAGTTCAATTCCTCGGTCACATAATGAACAAAGAAGGTATTCAGGTGGATCCAGCAAAGATTAAAACCGTTGAAAAGTGGAAAACCCCGAAAACTCTGAAACACATACGCCAATTTTTAGGGCTAGCTGGTTATTACAGGAGATTCATCCAAGATTTTTCCAAAATAGCAAAACCCTTGACTGCATTAACGCATAAAGGGAAGAAATTTGAATGAAAGGATGAACAAGAGAAAGCGTTTCAATTGTTGAAGAAAAAGTTAACTACGACACCTATATTATCATTACCTGAAGGGAATGATGATTTTGTGATATATTGTGACGCCTCAAAGCAAGGTCCCGGTTGTGTATTAATGCAACGAACGAAAGTAATTGCTTATGCATCTAGACAATTAAAGATTCACGAGCAGAATTATACGACGCATGATTTGGAATTAGGCGCGGTTGTTTTTGCATTAAAGACTTGGAGGCACTACTTATATGGGGTCAAAAGTATTATATATACCGACTACAAAAGTCTTCAACACATATTTAATCAGAAACAACTGAACATGAGGCAGCGTAGGTGGATTGAATTGTTGAATGATTACGACTTTGAGATTCGTTACTACCCGGGGAAGGCAAATGTGGTAGCCGACGCCTTGAGCAAAAAGGACAGAGAACCCATTCGTGTAAAAGCTATGAATATAATGATTCACACTAATCTTACTACTCAAATAAAAGAGTCGCAACAAGGAGTTTTAAAAGAGGGAAACTTAAGGGATAAAATACCCAAAGGATCAGAGAAGCATCTTAATATTCGGGAAGACGGAATCCGGTATAGGGCTGAAAGAATTTAGGTATAAAAATTTGGAGATATGAGAGAAATAGTACTTAGAGAAGCTCATAAAACCAGATACTCAATACATCCTGGAACGAGAAAGATGTACAAGGATCTTAAGAAACATTTTTGGTGGCCGGGTATGAAAGCCGATGTTGCTAAATACGTAGGAGAATGTTTGACGTGTTCTATGGTCAAAGCTGAGCATCAAAAACTATCAGGTCTACTTCAACAACCTGAAATCCCGGAATGGAAATTGGAAAACATTACCATGGATTTCATCACTAAATTGCCAAGAACTGCAAGTGGTTTTGATACTATTTGGATAATAGTTGATCGTCTCACCAAATCAGTACACTTCCTGCCAATAAGAGAAGATGAAAAGATGGAGAAGTTAGCACGACTGTATTTGAAGGAAGTCGTCTCCAGACATGGAATACCAATCTCTATTATCTCTGATAGGGATGGCAGATTTATTTCAAGATTCTGGCAGACATTACAGCAGGCATTAGGAACTCGTCTAGACATGAGTACTGCTTATCATCCACAAACTGATGGGCAGAGCAAAAGGACGATACAAACGCTTAAAGACATGATACGAGCATGTGTTATTGATTTTGGAAACAGTTGGGATCGATACCTTCCGTTAGCAGAATTTTCCTATAACAACAGCTACCATTCAAGCATTGAGATGGCGCCGTTTGAAGCACTTTATGGTAGAAAGTGTAGGTCTCCAATTTGTTGGAGTGAAGTGGGAGATAGACAGATTACGGGACCGGGGATAATACAAGAAACTACCGAGAAGATCATCCAAATTCAACAACGGTTGAAAACCGCCCAAAGTAGACAAAAGAGCTACGCTGACATTAAAAGAAAAGATATAGAATTTGAAATTGGAGAGATGGTCATGCTTAAAGTTGCACCTTGGAAAGGCGTTGTTCGATTTGGTAAACAAGGGAAATTAAACCCAAGGTATATTGGACCATTCAAGGTTATTGATCGCTTCGAACCAGTAGGTTACTGACTTGAGTTACCTCAACACCTCGCGGCTGTATATAACACTTTCCATGTCTCGAATTTGAAGAAATATTTTGCTAAAGAAGATCTCACTATTCCGTTAGACGAAATCCAAATTAACGAAAAACTTAAATTTATCGAAGAACCCGTCGAAATAATGGATCGTGAGGTTAAAAGACTTAAGCAAAACAAGATACCAATTGTTAAGGTTCGATGGAATGCTCGTAGAGGACCTGAGTTCACCTGGGAACGAGAAGACTAGATGAAGAAGAAATACCCGCACTTATTTCCAGAAGATACGTCAACACCTCCAACTGCTTAAAATTTCGGGGCGAAATTTATTTAACGGGTAGGTACTGTAGTGACCCGAACTTTTACATGTTTATATATATTAAATGAAATTGATATTTATATGATTAAGTGTTTCCAACATGTTAAACAATCAAACTTGTTAAGACGTGATTAATTGAAATAGGTTTCATATAGACAATTGACCACCCAAGTTGACTAGTGATTCACGAATGTTAAAACTTGTAAAAACTATATGATGTCATATATATGGATATATATATATATAGTTAACATGATATTATGATAAGTAAAAATATCATTAAGTATATTAACAATGAACTACATATGTAAAAACAAGACTACTAACTTAATGATTTCGAAACGAGGCATATATGTAACGATTATCGTTGTAACGACATGTAATTATATATACATCATATTAAGATATATTAATACATAATAATATCATGATAATGTAATAATTTAACATCTCTTTAGATATAATAAACAATGGGTTAACAACATTTAACATGATCGTTAACCTAAAGGTTTCAAAACAACACTTACATGTAACGACTAACGATGACTTAACGACTCAGTTAAAATGTATATACATGTAGTGTTTTAATATGTATTCATACACTTTTTAAAGACTTCAAGATACTTATCAAAGTACTTCTACTTAACAAAAATTCTTACAATTACATCCTCATTCATTTTCATCAACAATTCTACTCGTATTCACCCGTATTCCTACTCGTACAATACCTAGCTTCTAAATGTATTTGCTATTGTTATATGCACTCCAATGATCAGCTCTTAGTAGCCCATGTGAGTCACCTAACCATGTGGGAACCATCATTTAACATCTATCATGAAATATCTCACAAAATTACAAACTAATGGAGCCTATATTGATGCTCCATATTCACGTGAAAGAGAGGAGTCACAAACACATTCATTTTTCAATTTTATTGAATCAAATTACTCTCTCTCTCAAGTGTTCTTCATTTGTTCTAAGTGTTCTTCATCATCTTCAACAAAATCTAGCTCAATCTAGTTCGTAAATCCATACATAAACCAAGTTATACAACAACTACTCAAGAACACACCAACAACACTTCTAAGTTTGCTAGCTTACTTTCAATCTTGCAAATCCACTTTGAGTGATCATCCAACCTCAAGAAATATTTCTTATTTACAGTAAGATATCTTTCTAATACAAGGTAATACTCATATTCAAACTTTGATTCAATTTCTATAACTTTAACAATCTTATTTCGAGTGAAAATCTTACTTGAACTTGTTTTCGTGTCATGATTTTGCTTCAAGAACTTTCAAGCCATCCAAGGATCCTTTGAATCTAGATCTATTTTTCTCATTTCCAGTAGGTTTATCCACAAAACCTGAGGTAGTAATGATGTTCATAACATCATTCGATTCATATATATAAAACTTCCTTATTCGAAGGTTTAAACTTGTAATCACTAGAACATAGTTTAGTTAATTCTAAACTTGTTCGCAAACAAAAGTTAATCCTTCTAACTTGACTTTTAAAATCAACTAAACACGTGTTCTATATCTATATGATATGCTAACTTAATGATTTAAAACCTGAAAACACGAAAAATACCGTAAAACTGGATTTACGCCGTCGTAGTAACACCGCGGGCTGTTTTGGGTTAGTTAATTAAAAACTATGATAAACTTTGATTTAAAAGTTGTTCTTCTGGGAAAATGATTTTTCTTTTGAACATGAAACTATATCCAAAAATTATGGTTAAACTCAAAGTGGAAGTATGTTTTCCAAAATGGTCATCTAGACGTCGTTCTTTCGACTGAAATGACTACCTTTACAAAAACGACTTGTAACCTGTATTTCTGACTATAAACTTATATTTTTTCTGTTTAGATTCATAAACTTAAGTTCAATATGAAACCATAGCAACTTGAATCACTCAAAACGAATTTAAAACGAAGAAGTTATGGGTAAAACAAGATTGGATATTTTTACTTGTTGTAGCTACGTGAAAATTGGTAACAAATCTATATTAATCATATCCTAGCTAACTTATATTGTATAATACATATATTCTAATATATTATGAAATCTTGGGATACCATAGACACGTATGCAAATATTTTGACATATCATATCGACCCATCTATATATATTATTTGGAACAACCATAGACACTCTATATGCTGTAATGTTGGAGCTAGCTATGCAGGGTTGAGGTTGATTCCAAAAATATATATACTTTGAGTTGTGATCTAGCCTGAGACGTGTATACACTAGGTCATGGATTGGGTCAAGATAATATATATCAATTTATTTTCTGTACATCTAACTATGGACAACTAGTTGTAGGTTACTAACGAGGACAGCTGACTTAATAAACTTAAAACATTAAAACGTATTAAAAATGTTATAAATATATTTTGAACATACTTTGATATATATTTACATATTTGTTATAGGTTCGTGAATCGACCAGTGGCCAAGTCTTACTTCCCAACGAAGTAAAAATCGGTGAAAGTGAGCTATAGTCCCACTTTTAAAATCTAATATTTTGGGATGAGAATACATGCAGTTTTATAAATGTTTTACGAAATAGACACAAGTAAATGAAACTACATTATATGGGTGAATGATCGAAGCCGAATATGCCCCTTTTGCTTGGTAGCCTAAGAATTAGTAAACCGATCTACTAATTGACGCGAATCCTAAAGATAGATCTATTGGGCCTAACGAACCCCATCCAAAGTACCGGATGCTTTAGTACTTCGAGTTGTTTTATCATGTCCGAAGGATTTCCTGGAATGATAGGGGATATTCTTATATGCATCTTGTTAATGTCGGTTACCAGGTGTTCACCATATGAATGATTTTTATCTCTATGAATGGGAGGTATATTGAAATACGAAATCTTGTGGTCTATTATTATGATTTGATAATATATAGGTTAAACCTATAACTCACCAACATTTTTGTTGACGTTTTAAGCATGTTTATTCTCAGGTGATTATTAAGAGCTTCCGCTGTTGCATACTAAAATAAGGACAAGATTTGGAGTCCATGCTTGTATGATATTGTGTAAAAACTGCATTCAAGAAACTTATTTTTGATGTAATATATTCTTATTGTAAACCATTATGTAATGGTCGTGTGTAAACGGTATATTTTAGATTATCATTATTTGATAATCTACGTAATGCTTTTTAAACCTTTATCGATAAAATAAAGGTTATGATTATTTTAAAAATGAATGCAGTCTTTGAAAAATGTCTCATATTGAGGTCAAAATCTCGCAACGAAATCAATTAATATGGAACGTTTATAATCAATATGAACGGGACATTTCACGTTATAACTTGTATATGACATGATATTATATATATGGACATATATATATATGTTTAACATGATGAAATGATAATTAAGTATCTCATTATGTATATTAATAATAAACTTTATACATAAAACAAGACTATTAACTTAAGGATTTCGAAACGATATTTATATGTAACGATTATCGTTGTAACGACGTCTTAGTATATATATCGTATTAAGACATATTAATAACACTATTTTATCATGATAATATAACAATTTACCACCTCATTAGTTATAATAACAATGGATTAATTGCATTAAACAGGATCGTTGACTTAAAGGTTTCAAAACAACGCATGCATGTAACGACTAACGATGATTTAATGACTCTATTAAAATGTATATATATGTAGTGTATTAAGATCTATTAATACACTTTTGAAAGACTTCAAGACATATATCAAAATACTTCTACTTAACAAAAATGGTTACAATTACATTCCCATTCGTTTTCATCAACAATTCTACTCGTATTCAATCAGTATTCGTACTCGTATTATACCCAGCTTCTAGGTGTACATACTATTAGTATATACACTTCAATGATCACCTCTTAGCAGCCCCAATGAGTCATCAAGACATGTGGGAACCATCATTTGGAAACTAGCATGAAATATCTAACAAAAATACAAACTAATGGAACCTTATATGCAAGTGTAGTATCACGTTTTTCTTCACCAACCATAACACTTTCATTTTTCAACTTTAATGCGTCAAACACATCTCTCTCAAGTTCTATCTTAGTGTTCTAAGTGTTTTTCATCATCTTCATCAAAATCTAGCTCAATCTAGCTCAAAAATCCAAACATAAATCAACCTACATAACAATCTTTCAAGAACACTTCAAGAATCATATCAAGTTTGCAAGACTACTTCCAAGCTTTCTAATCCATTCCAAGTAATCATCTAAGATCAAGAAACCTTTGTTATTTACAGTAGGTTATCTTTCTAATTCAAGGTAATATTCATATTCAAACTTTGATTCAATTTCTATAACTATAACTATCTTAATTCAAGTAGTAATCTTACTTGAACTTGTTTTCGTGTCATGATTCTACTTCAAGAACTTTCAAGCCATCCAAGATCCTTTGAAGCTCAAGATCATTTCTTGTTATTTCCAGTAGGTTTACCTACTATATTTGAAGTTGTGATGATGTTCATAACATTATTCGATTCATACCTATATAACTATATTATTCGAAGAATATAAATTGTAATCACTAGAACATAGTTTAGTTAATTCTAAACATGTTCGCAAACAAAGTTAATCCTTCTAACTTGACTTTTAAAAACAACTTAACACATGTTTTATATCTATATGATATGCTAACTTAATGATTTAAAACTTGAAAACATGAAGAACACCGTAAAACCGGACATACGCCGTCGTAGTGAAACCATGGACCGTTTTGGGTTGGATAATTAAAAACTATGATAATCTTTGATTTAAAAATTGTTTTTCTGGGAAAATGATATTTCATATGAACATGAAACTATATCCAAAAATCATGGTTAAACTCAAAGTAGAAGTATGTCATAACCCGTCCTTAACCATAAGAACGTGTTAAATAACGTATGATTTCATTGCGAGGTATTGACCTCTATATGCGACATTTTTAAAAGAAAAACTGCATATATTATACATTACAAACCATGATTCTTATTTTTGTTACAAGCTTTGGACAACATAAAAATGATTATCGTTTAGCGATAATCTTCGACTTACAAACTTTACATATAATGATAACAACACGGTTTCTAGCATATTTTACAACACAGATCCTCGGGTATGCAGTTTTATTTTTGACACAAATATGCGTACGCAAGATCCTGCTCAAATTCAACATTATGCAGCGGAAGCTTTAGTAATCTCCTGAGAATAGACATGTTTTAAAAGGTCAACATAAAGTTGGTGAGATATAGGTTTAGTGCCGGCAGCAATATATATATATAGACCACAAGATTTTGTATATAAACAGTTTAATAAAAATATTCTAAGTGGTTGAGCACTTGGTAACCATACTTAACATTTAATCACGTCGCATATTCCCTTTAATATGAAATCTTACTACACCGTACCAAGTGTAGTCACGAAACGAAGTACTGTGCAACCGTTGAATACTGGTCGTCCAGTCCGGTTGGGGTTGTCAGGCCCGATAGATCTATCAACAGGATTCGCGTTTACAATACCGCTGTAAATAACAGTTACCAAGCTACAGGGAAGTATGCCAGTGGTACAACTCAACGTAGAATATATTTTTCAGTTACTTGTGTCCATAACGTAAAACATAAAATACATGTATTCTCATCCCGAAATATTTAGAGTTTAAAAGTGGGACTATATACTCACTTTCGTCTTGAAGATATATATATAATTTGACTTGGTCTCCGGTTGATATCACGAACCTATCCATATATAATATATCAATACCTTTTCTTTTTAAACAAACGTCACATATATATACTTGTTATACTTTTAATACTTTGAATAATTCCTTAGTCCGTAGTTAGCAGTTCGTTGTTAGTAATTCAATTTTAATGGTTCATTTTTAGATGTTTAATATACCCGCAATGAGATAAATAAAACCCCCAACGAAATAAATAAAACCCCATCGTATATGTATTGGTCGAGATTAATCTTGACCCATGGTACCGGTGTTGTCAAATGACGTGTTGCGTACATAAAGTACCGGTGTTGTCAAATGACGTGTTGCGTACAATCATGGGATCTTATGATTAATCTTCTCGTATTGTTTACGGGTGATCCTGAACCATATAAAATTAAATTATGAGTACATATATATAAAATATCATGTTATTTTAAAAAGATGTGATTTATTTAATTTTCTCCAATTATTTTCGTAGCCAAACTAGTCTTAGATATCCGATCTCGTTTTGGTCATAGTTTCTTCGTTACAACTCCGTTTTCGTTGATTCAACTTGCCACTTCCTTGGATCGAGTCCCTCTTTAAGACTATGAACTGTAAATACCTTAGTTTGTATTCGAAATCACAGGTCATAGGTCAAACTTTAGTGAAACTTATGAAGTTAATCATTTTCCATCATGTAAACAACCTTAAATGATTATTTTTCTAAAAATACTTATACTTTGAGTTAAATCATGAAATTTTTATGTGTTATCATATTCATAGTAAAAATCATTTTTCCAGAAAATAAATCTCCAATTCAAAGTTTAAGATGGTTTTTAATTATCCAACCCAAAACAGCCCCCGGTTGCACTCCGACGTCATAAAAACAGTTTTTAAGGTGTTCTTTGAAAAACCAAGTCATACCTTGTTAAATTAGCATATTTTTAAGTTATATTACAGGTCTTGAAGTATTTTAAAAGTTAAGTTAGAAGGATCTATTTAGTTTGCGAACAAGTTTGAAATCATTCAAACTATGTTCTAGTTTATAAACTCTTATATATATAGCTATAAATATATGAATTGAAAAAGAGTTGAAGTAGAGTTTTTACCTCAAGTTTAAAATGTAAAGTTGCTGGAAAGAAGTAGTAAAATAAAAGTTGAGAGAGTTCTTGCAAGTGTGTGTGAAAATTGGAAGTAAAATTTGGAAAATGAATGTGTAAAAATGAGTTAGAAATGGTGCTTATTTATAGACTTGAAAATTTGGTTTTTTAGTGAAAATATCTAAGATAAGTTAAAATTTATTATGTCATGAATGACATATTATTCCAATAATTGAAGATTTCTATTGGTATATACCAATAGTAAATACTTCTAGAAGCTGTGTATAGTACCCTAGATATACGTATAGGATTATTGAGGAAACGGAACGAGAATTCAAATATAACTATCTTTTGTAAATATACTTATATTGTTTTATGTATAAAAGCCCTTTAAAAATGATTAAATACATTACTTATACGATATATGTATAAACATTATAAATCATCAGTATTTATGTCAAATAACGTTACGTAGGTTATTGTTTTGAAAACTTAAGTTAGTAGTTTCAAAATATACTTATGACTTTTTGTTATTAATACAAAATGAGATATTAAAACATCCTTAGATCATGTTAAATATGTATGTATAATTATCATATATTGTATAGTTCGTGATATCATCGGTCAAACTAGACGGTCAAACGTTGTGTAAAACTCTTTTCAAAAACATAAGTCTCAACAATTTGGATTGCTTATCATGTTGGTAAGGTTTAATTTATGTAAATATTAATCTCATAAGTATAGAACGATCGGAAAAGTGCGGGTCGTTACAGTACCTACCCGTTAAATAAATTTCGTCCCGAAATTTTAAAATTGTACCTATTTTGCGTCATCGAGAAACAAGTGTGGATACTTTTGTTTCATCTGATCCTCTCGTTCCCAAGTAAACTCAGGACCTCTTCGAGCATTCCAACGAACCTTAACGATTGGTATGTTGCTCTGCTTGAGCTGTTTAACTTCACGATCCATGATTTCGATTGGTTCTTCGATGAATTGTAGTTTCTCATCGACATGGATTTCTTCAAGAGGAATGGTGAGGTCTTCCTTTGCAAGACACTTCTTAAGGTTTGAGACGTGAAAGGTATTGTGTACTCCGGCGAGTTGTTGCGGTAACTCGAGTCGATAAGCTACTGGTCCAATGCGTTCGATGATCTTGAACGGGCCTACATATCTTGGGTTCAGTTTACCTCTTTTACCGAAACGTATTACACCTTTCCAAGGTGACACCTTTAGCATAACCATGTCCCCAATCTGAAACTCTAATGGTTTCCTTCGGACATCGGCGTAGCTCTTTTGGCGACTTCGGGCTGTTTTCAATCTCTCCTTGATTTGTACTATCTTCTCAGTCGTTTCGTGTATGATCTCGGGACCAGTTAATTGTCGATCTCCTACTTCATTCCAACAGATAGGAGATCTACACTTCCTTCCATACAATGCTTCGAATGGTGCAGCTTTAATGCTTGCATGATAACTATTATTATACGAAAATTCTGCTAACGGTAGATACTTATCCCATCCGTTTCCAAAATCGATCACACATGCCCTGAGCATGTCTTCAAGAGTCTGAATCGTTCTTTCACTCTGCCCGTCGGTTTGCGGATGATATGCGGTACTCATATCTAAACGAGTTCCTAGTGCCTCCTGTAGTGATTGCCAGAACTTTGAGGTAAATCTACTATCACGATCAGATATAATGGAAATAGGTATTCCATGCCTTGAAACAACTTCCTTTATATACAATCGTAATAGTTTCTCCATTCCATCCGTTTCCTTTATAGGCAAGAAATGTGCAGACTTGGTGAGACGATCAACAATCACCCAAATGGTGTCGTATCCCCAGGCAGTCTTTGGTAACTTCGTGATGAAATCCATGGTAATACCGTCCCATTTCCATTCTGGAATTTCTGGTTGTTGAAGTAACCCTGACGGCTTCTGGTGTTCTGCTTTGACTTTGGAACAAGTTAAACATTCCCCAACATATGTTGCAACGTCTGTCTTCAAATTAGGCCACCAATAATGCGTCTTAAGATCTTGGTACATCTTTCCAACTCCAGGATGTATCGAATATCTTGTCTTATGTGCCTCGTTTAATATCAACTTCCTTAATCCACCCAACTTCGGTACCCAAATACGATTTGCAAAATATCGAATTCCATCTTCCCGCATAACGAGTTGCTTCTCATACTTCTTCATTATTTCATTTCCTATATTTTCTTTAGTAAGTGCTTCTCGTTGAACTTCTTTGATTTGTGAGTTGAGATTCATGCGAATTTTTATGTTCATCGCTCGTACTCGAATTGGTTCTCGTTCCTTTCTGCTTAGTGCGTCAGCCACCACATTCGCTTTCCCGGGATGATAACGAATTTCACAATCATAGTCGTTTATTAACTCGACCCACCTACGTTGCCTCATGTTCAGCTGTTTTTGATCGAAAATATGTTGAAGGCTTTTATGATCAGTAAACACAGTGCATTTAACCCCATACAAGTAGTGTCTCCATATCTTCAATGCAAACACGACTGCTCCCAGTTCTAGATCATGCGTCGTATAATTCCACTCGTGAATCTTCAATTGTCGAGATGCGTATGCAATAACTTTCTTTCGTTGCATAAGAACACAACCAAAACCTTGTCGCGAAGCGTCACAATATATTTCAAAATCATCGTTCCCTTCAGGTAACGATAAAATAGGCGCCGTAGTTAACTTCTTCTTCAGTAATTGAAATGCGTTCTCCTGCTCCGAGGTCCATTCGTATTTCTTCCCTTTTTGCGTTAATGCTGTCAACGGCTTAGCTATTCGGGAAAAATCTTGAATAAACCTTCTATAATAACCGGCTAAACCCAAAAATTGGCGTATCTGCGTTGGTGTCTTAGGAGTCTCCCATTTTTCAATGGCTTCAATTTTTGCTGGATCAACCTGAATTCCTTTGCTACTAACAACGTGGCCAAGAAATTGCACTTCTTTCAACCAGAAAGCACATTTAGAAAATTTAGCATATAGCTGTTCTTTTCTCAACAACTCTAATATCAACCTTAAATGCTGCTCATGCTCTTGCTCACTCTTGGAATAGATAAGAATATCATCAATGAAAACGATAACAAACTTATCTAAATATGGACTACAAACTCGATTCATGAGGTCCATGAATACAGCTGGCGCATTCGTCAATCCAAACGGCATGACCAAAAATTCGTAATGACCGTAGCGTGTCCGAAAAGCAGTTTTCGGTATATCTTCTTCTTTGACACGTAATTGATGATAGCCCGATCTTAGGTCAATTTTTGAGTACACACATGATCCTTGGAGTTGATCAAATAAGTCGTCAATTCTCGGTAGTGGATACCGATTCTTGATAGTTAACTTATTTAATTCACGATAATCTATACATATTCGGAAAGATCCGTCTTTCTTCTTGACGAATAAAATTGGAGCTCCCCACGGTGAAGTACTTGGTCGTATGAATCCACGGTCTAGTAATTCTTTTAACTGACTTTGAAGTTCTTTTAACTCGGACGGTGCAAGTCTATATGGAGCACGGGCAACCGGTGCAGCTCCTGGTACAAGATCTATTTGAAATTCTACAGATCTAAATGGAGGTAATCCCGGCAACTCTTCCGGAAATACTTCAGGAAAATCTCTTGCCACAGGCACGTCATTGATGCACTTCTCTTTTTCTTTCTTTTCGACTTTATTAACATGTGCTAAGATAGCATAGCACCCTTTCTTCAAGCACTTTTGAGCTTTCAAATAACTAATGAGTTTTAGCTTTGAGTTACCCTTCTCTCCATAAATCATTACTGGCGTTTTATTCTTACGAGGAATGCGAATTGCCTTCTTGGCGCACACAACTTCAGCTCCTATTTTGGACATCCAGTCCATGCCGACTATTACATCAAAACTTCCTAATTCTACGGGTATCAAATCAATCTTAAATGTTTCTCCGGCTAAATTTATTTTACAATCACGGCAAATTTTATCGGCTTTAATTAGTTTACCATTAGCTAACTCAATCATGTACTTAGCATCTAGAGGTAATGATGAACAATTCAATTTAGCGTGAAAGTCTCTACACACGTAACTTCTATCAGCACCAGTATCAAATATAATAGATGCGGATAAGTTATTAATGGTAAACGTACCCGTAACAAGCTCCGGGTCTTCACACGCCTCTCTAGCATTAATAACAAATGCTCTTCCACGTGCAGATCCGTTATTCTTCTCTGGATTCGGACACTGGCTCTTATAGTGACCTTGTTTTCCACACCCATAACAAGTAATGGTAGCCAAAGCAGTTCTATTTGCATTGGTGGCAGGAGTCTTGGCACCATTTGTATTCGTAACGAGAGCCCTACAATCTTCAGCAAGATGACCCTTTAGATTACATTTGTTGCATACCACATTACAGTAGCCAGAGTGATGTTTGTGGCATCGGTTGCATAAAGGACTTTGTCCTTTGTAACCAAAACCTGAACCACTACCCGCACCTTTCGGGGTTTCTTGTTTCTTAAAAGTTTGTTGTTGATTACCTCGATCATAGCTTCCATTCCACTTTCTCTTGTTACCTGATACCTTCACATCAGTATTGAATGCTTTCTTATCCAAAATGACCTGATCCATTAGCTCGTTTGCCATGGTTATAGCTTCATGAATTGTCTTAGGTTTCGATGCTGTAACATTTGCCTTGACCTTTTTGGGCAAACCATCTTTGTACATTTCAATCTTCCGTTCTTCGGTTGGAACCAATTCAGGACATAGCAAAACTAATTCCATGAATCGCTGATTGTAGTTGGTGATTTCAGTACCAATAACCTTCAGACTTCGTAACTCATCTTCCAACTTCCTAACCTCGTTCCTTGGACAATATTCATTGATTAACATTGTTTTGAATTCTTCCCACGGAGTATCATAAGCTACATCTCCTCCTACAGCCTTCACATAATTTTTCCACCACGTGAGTGCACTATCTTGTAAAGTGCACGATGCGTATTTGGTCATGTCCTTTTCAACACAACCACTGATTTTGAACACAGTTTCCATCTTTTCTATCCACCGGGTTAAACCGATCGGTCCTTCTGTTCCACTGAATGATGAGGGCTTGCAAGCTTGAAAAGTTTTGTAAGTGCACCCCACACGAGGATTTGGGTTAACTGCAGCACCTCTTGCAGCCTCGACCCATAACATTCTGTCGTTCACTCGTTGATTGATGAGTTCCTGGATTTCTTGTTCCGTCATTCGGTTCAATCGCGCCATATTCTTCTATAAGAATGAAAAGAAAATAATTATTCACATGGAATATTATAGATGTAGTGTATATTTACAGTACATTATAGCTTATTAATAATATGAACCAGGTATTATTATAAAAGCCTTTTCTTCTTATTAGCGTTTTATAATTATATCTAGGGTAGTACCTACCCGTTAATGTCCATACTTAATAGCTTAGTACAGAATCAATTACTACCATCTAAATAATACTTAACCATGGAAAATTATTGCATTTCACACTTCACTATTTTACATATGCTTATCTTATATCGAACATTAAGCAAACCACACTAATAATATTATACAAAACATTATATGATCCCATGGTTTAATACGGCAGCGCATCGTTTGGTCTATTTTCTAGGACGTTTAGGTTCAAGGAATGGCCTAACGCTTATCCTAGCTGTCTGCCTATATTTTGGCTGTGGGGCTGAAGAACTGGATGCCGGGACAGCACGAATAGGAATAGCGGGAATAGGGGTGGTAGTGTCTAGTGGAGTTGGTGCCACATCATCCTTACTAAACTCGGGATTTGAATTTTCTAATTCATTAGCCTTTCGTTTCTTTCCTAGTTCGAACTCGTCTTTTGTAATTTCCTGTATTTCTTCCTCGGGTTCACTTTCCTCCTCGGGTTCACTTTCCTCCTCGGGTTCACTTTCCTCCTCGGGTTCACTTTCCGGGTTCTCTATAGTCGGTTCATCCGGAATTTGTGAGTCTTCCCCAAAGATATTATTTTCGTCATCGGATAGGTTAATGACTGGAACACCATCTGAAGATTCTGGTTCGGAGTCGCTGAATGTGATAACAAGTTTTGAGCCCGACATCTATCATACAACAACTAACCCATTAGTACTACATAATATTTACATATAAATTTTAACCAACAATGATAAGCAATGGTTTTTAAATCAGACCCGGTCAAAGTCCAGACTTACTAATGTATCCTAACGACTTATCGGTTAGACACACTAATGCAAACCTGGTTCGCTAAGACCACCGCTCTGATACCACATGTCATAACCCGTCCTTAACCATAAGAACGTGTTAAATAACGTATGATTTCATTGCGAGGTATTGACCTCTATATGCGACATTTTTAAAAGAAAAACTGCATATATTATACATTACAAACCATGATTCTTATTTTTGTTACAAGCTTTGGACAACATAAAAATGATTATCGTTTAGCGATAATCTTCGACTTACAAACTTTACATATAATGATAACAACACGGTTTCTAGCATATTTTACAACACAGATCCTCGGGTATGCAGTTTTATTTTTGACACAAATATGCGTACGCAAGATCCTGCTCAAATTCAACATTATGCAGCGGAAGCTTTAGTAATCTCCTGAGAATAGACATGTTTTAAAAGGTCAACATAAAGTTGGTGAGATATAGGTTTAGTGCCGGCAGCAATATATATATATAGACCACAAGATTTCGTATATAAACAGTTTAATAAAAATATTCTAAGTGGTTGAGCACTTGGTAACCATACTTAACATTTAATCACGTCGCATATTCCCTTTAATATGAAATCTTACTACACCGTACCAAGTGTAGTCACGAAACGAAGTACTGTGCAACCGTTGAATACTGGTCGTCCAGTCCGGTTGGGGTTGTCAGGCCCGATAGATCTATCAACAGGATTCGCGTTTACAATACCGCTGTAAATAACAGTTACCAAGCTACAGGGAAGTATGCCAGTGGTACAACTCAACGTAGAATATATTTTTCAGTTACTTGTGTCCATAACGTAAAACATAAAATACATGTATTCTCATCCCGAAATATTTAGAGTTTAAAAGTGGGACTATATACTCACTTTCGTCTTGAAGATATATATATAATTTGACTTGGTCTCCGGTTGATATCACGAACCTATCCATATATAATATATCAATACCTTTTCTTTTTAAACAAACGTCACATATATATACTTGTTATACTTTTAATACTTTGAATAATTCCTTAGTCCGTAGTTAGCAGTTCGTTGTTAGTAATTCAATTTTAATGGTTCATTTTTAGATGTTTAATATACCCGCAATGAGATAAATAAAACCCCCAACGAAATAAATAAAACCCCATCGTATATGTATTGGTCGAGATTAATCTTGACCCATGGTACCGGTGTTGTCAAATGACGTGTTGCGTACATAAAGTACCGGTGTTGTCAAATGACGTGTTGCGTACAATCATGGGATCTTATGATTAATCTTCTCGTATTGTTTACGGGTGATCCTGAACCATATAAAATTAAATTATGAGTACATATATATAAAATATCATGTTATTTTAAAAAGATGTGATTTATTTAATTTTCTCCAATTATTTTCGTAGCCAAACTAGTCTTAGATATCCGATCTCGTTTTGGTCATAGTTTCTTCGTTACAACTCCGTTTTCGTTGATTCAACTTGCCACTTCCTTGGATCGAGTCCCTCTTTAAGACTATGAACTGTAAATACCTTAGTTTGCATTCGAAATCACAGGTCATAGGTCAAACTTTAGTGAAACTTATGAAGTTAATCATTTTCCATCATGTAAACAACCTTAAATGATTATTTTTCTAAAAATACTTATACTTTGAGTTAAATCATGAAATTTTTATGTGTTATCATATTCATAGTAAAAATCATTTTTCCAGAAAATAAATCTCCAATTCAAAGTTTAAGATGGTTTTTAATTATCCAACCCAAAACAGCCCCCGGTTGCACTCCGACGTCATAAAAACAGTTTTTAAGGTGTTCTTTGAAAAACCAAGTCATACCTTGTTAAATTAGCATATTTTTAAGTTATATTACAGGTCTTGAAGTATTTTAAAAGTTAAATTAGAAGGATCTATTTAGTTTGCGAACAAGTTTGAAATCATTCAAACTATGTTCTAGTTTATAAACTCTTATATATATAGCTATAAATATATGAATTGAAAAAGAGTTGAAGTAGAGTTTTTACCTCAAGTTTAAAATGTAAAGTTGCTGGAAAGAAGTAGTAAAATAAAAGTTGAGAGAGTTCTTGCAAGTGTGTGTGAAAATTGGAAGTAAAATTTGGAAAATGAATGTGTAAAAATGAGTTAGAAATGGTGCTTATTTATAGACTTGAAAATTTGGTTTTTTAGTGAAAATATCTAAGATAAGTTAAAATTTATTATGTCATGAATGACATATTATTCCAATAATTGAAGATTTCTATTGGTATATACCAATAGTAAATACTTCTAGAAGCTGTGTATAGTACCCTAGATATACGTATAGGATTATTGAGGAAACGGAACGAGAATTCAAATATAACTATCTTTTGTAAATATACTTATATTGTTTTATGTATAAAAGCCCTTTAAAAATGATTAAATACATTACTTATACGATATATGTATAAACATTATAAATCATCAGTATTTATGTCAAATAACGTTACGTAGGTTATTGTTTTGAAAACTTAAGTTAGTAGTTTCAAAATATACTTATGACTTTTTGTTATTAATACAAAATGAGATATTAAAACATCCTTAGATCATGTTAAATATGTATGTATAATTATCATATATTGTATAGTTCGTGATATCATCGGTCAAACTAGACGGTCAAACGTTGTGTAAAACTCTTTTCAAAAACATAAGTCTCAACAATTTGGATTGCTTATCATGTTGGTAAGGTTTAATTTATGTAAATATTAATCTCATAAGTATAGAACGATCGGAAAAGTGCGGGTCGTTACAAAGTATGTTTTTCAAAATGGTCATCAAGATGTCGTTCTTTGACGGAAATGACTACCTCTTTAAAAATAGGCATGTAACCTGTAACTCTGACTATAAACCACCACTTTTTTAGTTTAGTATTACAAATTTCAGTTCGTTATGAAACCATAGAAATTTGATTCACCCAAATTGGATTTATAATGAAGAAGTTATAAGCAAAACAATATTGGTTAAAATGGGCTAAAATGACTACGTGATGATTTTATAAAAATCTATACTAACCACATCCTAGCTAACTTTTCTTGTATTATACATGTATTCTAACATGTCATGAGTATTTTCATGTAATATACTAGTCTCGGATGAGTCCGAGACAATATCATGTAATCTTGATTACTTAAGACATTAGTTACACAATACGTCGGATAAATCGAAAGACCCACATACACAATACGTGTAACTACAATAGCGGTATTGTGGGTCATGATTGAGTCTTATACAATACGTGTATACTATGTTTTGATTATTACAGGGTGATATTTTGAATTATATATGTACTACTAACATTGGAGTACTAATTGTGGACTACTAACGTTGGACTACTAACTTGTCAACTTAAATCGTCAAAACGTAAATAAAAATATGATGTGAATATATTTCTATCATACCTTGATATATATGTATATATTTGTTATAAGTTCGTGAATCGACCCGTGGTCAAGTCTTATTCTCGACGAATTGAAAATATGTGAAAGTGAGTTATAGTCCCATTTTTACTATCGAATATTTGTGGGATGCGAATACATGCAGTTTTATAAATGTTTTACAAAATAGGCACAAGTACTTGAAACTACATTCTATGATTGAATTATTATACCGAATATCACCCTTTTTAGTCTGGTAATCTAAGAATTAGGGAACAGAAACCCTAATTGACGCGAATCCTAAAGATGAACCTATTGGGCCTAACAAACCCCATCCGGGTTACGGATGCTTTAGTACTTCGATTTTATCATGTCCGATGAGAGTCCCGGAATGATGGGGATATTCTAGATGCATTTTGTTAATGTCAGTTACAAGGTGTTCATCATATGAATGATTTTTATACACAGGTTATGTGTATCATATTTTGTACACGAGATACGTGTGCGGTTAAATAATTGAAATCTTGTGGCCTATTATTATTACGATTTATGATATAGGTTAAACTTATAACTCACCAATATTTTGGTTGACGTTTAAAGCATGTTTATTCTCAGGTGATTATTAAGAGCTTCCGCTGTTGCATGCTAAATAAAGACAAGATTTGGAGTCAGCATGTTTGTATAATATTGTTTAAAAAATGCATTCGAGAACTTGTTTTAATGTAACATATTATTATTGTAAAACATTATGTAATGGTGGTGTGTAAATGATATATTTTAGATTATCATTTCTTGATAATTTATGTTATGTTTTTTTTCTAAACCTTTGTCGATAAAATAAAGGTTATGGTGTGTTTTAAAAACGAATGCAGTCTTTGAAAAACGTCTCATATAGAGGTCAAAACCTCGCAATGAAACCAATTAATATGAAACGTTTATAATCGATATGAACGGGGCATTTCAGTCTACAAGAATTTGGAATCAAGCAAAAGGAGTACAAGGTACATTGTGACAGTCAGAGTGCTGTAGATTTGAGCAAGAACTTCATGTACCATTCCCGTACAAAACATATTGATATTCGCTATCATTGAATACGCGAAGTAATTGATCGACAACTGTTGAGACTAGTCAAGATCCTTACAAAGGAGAATCCTGCAGATATGTTGACAAAGGTGGTGACTCGAGAGAAGTTGGAGTTATGCAGAGACATAACAGGAATGTCCGTGGATTCGGCTGGAGGGGGAGAATTGATGGTTTCCAGCCTACAATCTAGAAACCGTAATCTAGATGTTTTCTCATGAAGAAGAAGCAAACTTGAACACGATGACGACTAGCAACTTTGTTCTCCGTTCACACCATTTCAAGGAAGTAGCAAAGTTGAAAACAATTACGGCTAGCCACCATTTTATGCGTTCACACCATCCCGTTCACACCTTTCCACCTCCTCAAAGCTTTTCATAAATAGAGGTGCAAACCTCATTTGTAATGCATTCAGATAAGTGTAATTACACCTAGTTATTGTGTGTGAGTTAAAGTGTAATCCTAACCAAGAGTGAATACATCCCTAGAGAGTGGTGAGAATTCCTAGTGTGTTAGCTTGAGAGTTTTTTTGTTTTTTGAGTTTTATAATACTCTGTAATCTATTCTTGTGAGTAATAGAGTTATTTTCTCTAAAATTACTGTCTACCAACGTCCAAGCGACCCTCTCATAATCACAACAGATATAATAGTTGACAACTTTAATAGAATAATAGAAATACATCTTGGGATGTCCATGTAAAGAATCAAAAACAGTAGATATTTTATTTATTAAACCTTGTATATCTAAATAAATGTAATTGCCATATTCAAGTCACCTAGAGGAGAACCCTATACATTTATATATCATTCATCATTTTTATTTTATGCTAACAATACCTAGAACAACTCTATATGGATATTCACAATTAACATTATTTTGTTTTAAAAACAAAGTTAATCGATGGTAATAGGTTGAGATTTGTAAAGATTTTAAGTCACTCCCTATCGCAACTAAACTATTCATCATCTTAACCTTTCACATCAGCGCAACATCAACACCAATATCTTATAACTAACTAATAACTAAGCACTCCCTATCATGACTAAAACAATACTCTTCTTAATATACAACGTACAAGCAATAAAGCATCAAGTCCAACAATAAAAACCCACTAGGACCCACAATTACTATAGCTATCCCTCTTTCTTCCGTTAAATCCATGGTGAAATCCTATAACTAAAACCTATAATGAATTGGTGCCTATGGCACCAAATGGGTAATGAATGCCACATGGGCTTATAACGACGGGTAACGTATCCATAGGGTGTGGTCTTAGGCCACTCCCTATCGTGATTAACACTATTCATCCTCTTACTGCCACATCAGCGTCACATCAACACTTATATCCAATAACTAACCCATAAAATCCTATAACTAAACAATCCCTATAATAGTTACCAATAACTAACAATGTACAAAAAATATAGCACAAAGTATAAACAATTTAAAGCATTAAGGGTCCCACATGCATATAACACTCTCGCCAAATCCATGGTGAATGCGGGTAATTAATGCGGATAACTAAACGGTGCATATGGTTAGTTACGGGTAATGACGGGTAACTAGCAGATAACTAACTATAGGGAGTGGTCTTACAATCTCTTCCCATTTTATTTATTTATTTATTTATTTATATTATTAATTTATTTATATTATTAATTTATTTTTGTGTGTAAAAATACTTTTTAGTGAAGGCATAAGTTTTTTTAAATATTTCAGGGAAATTCGCCAATATACACTTTTTCAATGTTTTCAAACAAAATAAATTTTTATAAAAATTGCCAATATACACTATTAGGTCGACCAAGTTGCTGGTCGACCACCCTTTTAACTTGGTCGACCTCCTCATTTTCAAGGTGGTCGAACAACCTTCAATTCATAAAGTCCCTGGTCGACTACCATGTAAGCATGTTCGACTACCACCTCATTTAAACATGGTCGACCTCTAGCAAAAAAAGAACTCGGGCGACCAAAAGTTTTACTTTTGGTCGACTATCAAAAAAATGGGTTACGTTTCCTTATGTATGAGGAAGACCATATTAACCGATAGCAATACTACATGAAACCATATCAACCATACCACGTATTATTTTACATGCAATTTTATCCCCATGTGTCCATGCCTTGCACCCTTTTTTATAAATGGAATTTCCTAATTTCCTAAATACAGTAATAATTTTCTCGATAATGCAAAACAATATCCATACAAGTAAACAATGCAACATGTTACTTGCAGGCATCATAAATTTACCATTTCAAATGCGCCATTTGTCAGGTACTCTAAAATAGATGCATAAAACTGTTAATGATACACCTTGGTCGACCACCTTCTATTGGTTGGTCGATCACCGTGTTATAATCGATCGACTATGTTGTCAACCATGTTATAATGATAGTCGACCAAATTTTTGTTGGAGTAAGAGTGGTCGACCACCTTGTAATGGTTGGTCGACTACCTTGTTAGGGTTGGTCGACTACGCAGTCAACCATATTATAATGGTAGTCGATCAAAATTTTGGTCGTCCTGATGGTGTATAATGACTATTTTTTTTTTATATAAAAAAGGTGTATTTTGATTGAAAACATTGGAAAAAATTGTATATTGGCCAATTTCCCAATCTTTTATAGTTAAGTTATGACAAGCCTTTATAAAAATGATCTTGAAGAATGACTTCGTTGTGCATGCTTTTAATTGTGTCCAAATCGAGATTGCTGATAGTGTCATTATACTATCAAAATTAAACTTTAACTTAAGTTAATGAGGTAATATAAACGAGTCATCAGATAGCCTGCGCGTTGCTGCAAAAAATAATTTCTCGCCATACAGGGTCGTCTCGTTAAAATTATGGTCCCTGTTCAGTATATATAAACTAGGCCTTTTGTATAATAAAAATTTTCATTCATATATAGTGTAATAAATTCAATAATATTAATAATATCATAAGTACTAACATCTTTCGAAATAAAGATCGCAAATAACCTAATATGAAACAATTATATATATAAGGACCGCGCAAAGTTGAATTGGGAAGGAAATAGGAAACCGCGTGTATGAGGTTTTTCCCTAGTATATATTTTTTAATTATAAATATTTCTAGACCATTTAATGGGCTGATTACTATACCTAATATATATTGGATTTTTTTTTTCCTCTATGAATTATGGATCATGTTCCATGACACATTTAGAACATACCCAAATCCGCCCCTGCCGCCATACCTTAAAAACTTATAACTACAATACGCACAAAGATAATTAGTATGAACATATTATCGGTGGTTACCTTAGAGTGAAAGCATTCAGATCACCGTCCTATTTTTTTGAAGGATGAAGAAAGAAACTTTAACTTTAGTTTTAAACCTATTAAAGTATTTAATGATTGATTGAAGATAGATGGAATTGAGCAAGTAATCAGAGATACATGGAATGAGGAAATTACTAGTGGATCCAGGAAGGATTGCCTCTTTCGAAATAAGTTGAAGAAACTTAAGTTGGTTTTGAAATCAAAAAGTAACCTGAGATTTGGGCAACTTGAGGGAGAGATCGTATCTTTAAAAAATTTAGCACTTAACTTGCAAATCAAAGCTGAAAATGGTGTGATAACAGAAAACGAAAGGGAAATGTGGAGAGTGATGTGCAAAATGTGGTATATGAATGAAATAGTATGGAAAAATACCGATTAAAGATTGCTACACACTAATGGGCAGTGTACCCGATCGTGTAGTAGTATAGATAATGGTAAAATCCGTGTATCGTTCCAAGGACAGTTATATGTGCAAGTTAAGATTGTATAAACTAAATTGTGATTTAACTAGATAAAATGAAATCAAACAAATACAAGATATTGGGTTGCCCTTTAACGATGGGCAAATCAATAAAGAAATAAGTTTAAAAGACAATATTTTTGGTATTTTAGATTTATAAAAATGAAAAGATAGTTTTTATATCAAATTAAAGGAGTATGCTCATCTAGACTTTTTACCCTCGATATTGAATGTTATTATGGATTAAGACCGGATTGATTGACTATGCACGAGAACTAATTGATCGGTTTACCAAGAGTAGTCTTGCGCAAACACTCAAACGGGATTACACGATGCAAGTGATGTTCTTGTCATCTAAGACCTCCTATTTGTAATCAAATAATTCAACTAGTCTAAAGACTTGAATGATGATCATGCCAATGATGTGTTGATCATGATCTACTCCTATGTCAACTAATGGTTTAACTTAATTCATTCCCTTGGTCCGGTTAAATGCTCAATTCACCCAACCCAAGTAATTAACTAAGTGTTATAATAAGATCCCTATAAACGTCACTAGATAAGGCAAATCACTAACACATGTTAATTAATGGAACTAGGTAATTGAAAGTGTGTATAACAGATTCTAAGGAATTGGTCATTCTCCTAGATAATTACACATACTAATTAAGCTATTCCAAAGTATCTACAAGAGTCGTTCTTACATTCTTATGTAAATTAACCATTTGAACTCAACTTATCCCTTTTGGTAAAAGACGGATAAACACATGTCACTAGGTGTAAATCAATACATTAACTTAACAAGATGATGTTTCTTAATCAAATGAACATATCAACTTGTTGAATCGAAAGGATTAAACTTAACAAGAATGGTTCTTGTATTCAAACATCAAACTATCATGCATAATAACAATCAATCAATAGTTAACATTCAACATTTCGGTTATTTATCTAGACAAGCATAAAAAGAACTACCTAACAATCATATTTAAAGACAATAACAAACTGGAAATAAAGATAGAATTCATTGAACTAACAAAATCGACCTTTTGAAGAAATCTTGGATGATGATCCTGATGATTCTTGATTCCGGATTGAAATGATGGATTAGGTGATCCTGGATTACTCCAAGGATCATCTTGAATCGTAACCTTTTGTCTCTGAGCATAATGTAAAACTCCCTTTTAGAATGAAGCTGGAAAGGGCCTTAAAAAGGAAGAATATAGCTGGAAAAGCAAGCGTGCGCGGCGCGCACCACAGTAGGTGCGCGGGGCGCACTAGCCACCTACCACCTTTTACTTTACAGCTCAATTACACGTCTTAGATCTTCTTTACAGACGAAAAAGGGGGCGTGCGTGGAGAACGTGCGCGGTGCGCACTATAGTGCGCGGGGTGCACTCTTCAATTTTGCACGGTGCACATTTATGTTTTGTTTTAACAACTTTCTGATAAAATTTTGTCGTGCGCGGTTGCGTGCGCGGAGTGCACACCCTCGGTGCACGTTTTTTTGTTTCTTCGTTATCATTCTTTGTCTTGATCTTTAAGTAGTTTAAGATAAATCTTCCTCATTTCTCTCAGTTTTACAATGATTCTAAGATTAATTACAATACAATGAAATAATACAAATACAAATGGAAAAACAATGAAAAGGACTTGATATTGCAACTAATGATATGTCTATTTTGAGCAATATCAAAATCCCTCACACTTAACTCTTGCTTATCCTCAAGCAAGTCTTGTTCCAATCATTCGCATATAAAACACAAAATATACATGAATCACATACATTATTTGAAGTACACATTACACTAAATCACACGAAGCATGCAAAACACACACATTATTTTGGAACACAAACTCACGCTATATGAAACACAAATTACACAAATGGAATACACACTCGTTGAGTTACACACACAATTTATGAAACACACACGCACATTTGGATTGCTTGGGTGAAACGAACTTCGGTGAAAGTTCTTTAAAAATTTGGATCCTTAGGGAAAAATTGGATCTTGAGAAAACATTTTAAGATTTTGAAAATATCAATGCTAGTTTTTACACTAGACACGTTTTCCGGTTTTAACATCAAATTCCGGTTGAGGGTAACTGAAAACCGAAGTCTCAGTCGGCGATTAGCAAGCTATCCGCCCCATGATTGTAGTATCATGGAACTCTTAACCGGGTGCCCCCTGACGCGATATTAATATCGGTCTTTCATGACAATTTGTACATTTAAATCAAGGGTTAAAACTGCGAAGACTAAGCTATCGCGTGGGACAGATTCTGCTCCAGCTTATACACCGTAATCGGTCTTACACTGGATAGCGCCTTGAATTTACCATACCAAGTTTATTTTCGGGTTTGAAAGTTCAAGACTTTCTCTTCCCACTGTACCTTTATATCGTGATATGATATTAGTATGAAATGATATAGTTTAGGAAGTATGCTACATCAAGTAAGGCAAAAACTCGGAACACTTTACTTCCTCTATGGATGAACTAGATACATCCTTTAGGATTAGTGACATTATTCCTTTTCCTTTTAAGCCAAAAGTACCTTAAAACACTTTACTTGCAAAATTTGGTGGTGATAGTAATTCGAAAAGATTAGTAAAAATCCCCCACACTTGGCTTTTTCGTTAAGACTTTTAGTTCAAAAATTTAAATTTTTTCATAAAATGCGAAAATAAGCCAAGTTGCATACATACCGTTTGAATACCCGCGAGAATTTATACCATCCCCCACACTTAAGATTAAGTAATGCCCTCATTACTTAAAATCAGTAAAATTTAAATTCGAGAGGGCAATACTGAGAAAAAAGGAGTTCGAAAAATCTAGGCATAAAGCCGGAGATCGTAGAATATAGGTGAGCAATGGCGCATCCTTCATTCCTTGATGTTCATCACACAAATTCTAATTTGATAGTACCTTAATGCCAGCATCACTAAAACCTTGAAACACATCGTGCACTTTTATTAACGCGTCATGCACTCGACTCGACCCCAAATTTAATGCCTAGTGGTGTTAAACTCCCCCACACTTTATCGGACGAGACGTGAAGTCGGTGGAAAAAGTTCCACGAATCAGAATAGTGAGCCAATCATTTACACCTCGGGTGGTGTATATTATATGAGATAAATCCTTTTTTAGTTTCCCTAAAAAAGATAACCTAACCCAAGGGTTAACACATGACTCCCCTCCAAGTGCGGTTTTCAGTAAAACTTTTATTTTTATTGGTGGATCTTGGTCAAATGGGTCTTTATAGATTGTCTTCCCCAAATTGACATCCTCTGGAATAAGCGTGGACCCGCTGTGAATCTCAACTATTGAGCGGGGCTAAATTTTCAGCTTCAATTCCTTTAATTCTTCAGTTGTAGGTTCATAACCATTAGCCATGAGAACGAGTAGCAAACCGTCTTCCTCTTTTACCACAATCTCATCTATAAAACTAGAAGAGTAAGAATGTAACTCGGGGAAATCCTGCAAAAGCTCAGAAGGTGGATCTAAACGAGTACATTTTTCAAGAACCAGTTCATTTTGCACAATAGATTGTGAAGTTATAAGTTGTGGAGCTGGACTGGACTCTGTCACATTTGAATGTTCCGGAAACAGAATCAACGGTGAATAATGATCGGTAGCAAGTTGCATAGTGGGTAGGGGACTCGAATGTTTTACGTCCGGATTCATGCAACATTACCAAGACCCATAAAAACACGGGCAGAAACCTTCGACTATCATCCTCTCTTTCATAGACATGTTTTTAGTGTTAACCACAACTTCATCTTCTTCTTTCTCTTGGTACCCCTCGTTGGTAACATTAGGAGATAAATATAATTCGATTAGTTTCCTCCATTCTACTCTCATTCTCTCACCCATTGTTATATTCCTGTGGTCAACCATTTCCCTGCAACTGACAAAAACTAGAAAAGAATAAAAGTACCGACACTAAACAGTGATAAAAAAAATAATACTAATAAAAATTCTACAAAAAAAATGATAAAATAATAATCACAACTTAGTCAACAATTCTTATCTTGACACAACTGTCCCCGGCAGCGGCGCCAAAAACATGATGTGCAAAATGTGGTATATGAATTATTGTATGAAATAGTATGGAAAAATACCGATTAAAGATTGCTACAAACTAATGGACAGTGTACCCGATCGTGTAGTAGTATAGATAATGGTAAAATCCGTGTATCATTCCAAGGACAGTTATATGTGCAAGTTAAGATTGTATAAACTAAATTGGGATTTAACTATATAAAATGAAATCAAACAAATACAAGATATTGGGTTGCCCTTTAACGATGGGCAAATCAATAAAGAAATAAGTTTAAAAGACAATATTTTTGGTATTTTAGATTTATAAAAATGAAAAGATAGTTTTTATATCAAATTAAAGGAATATGCTCATCTAGACTTTTTACCCTCGATATTGAATGTTATTATGAATTAAGACCGGATTGATTGACTATGCACGAGAACTAATTGATCGGTTTACCAAGAGTAGTCTTGCGCAAACACTCAAACGGGATTACATGATGCAAGTGATGTTCTTGTCATCTAAGACCTCCTATTTATAATCAAATAATTCAACTAGTCTAAAGACTTGAATGATGATCATGCCAATGATGTGTTGATCATGATCCACTCCTATGTCAACTAATGGTTTAACTTAATTCATTCCCTTGGTCCGGTTAAATGCTCAATTCACCCAACCCAAGTAATTAACTAAGTATTATAATAAGATCCCTATAAACGTCACTAGATAAGGCAAATCACTAACACATGTTAATTAATGGAACTAGGTAATTGAAAGTGTGTATAACAGATTCTAAGGAATTGGTCATTCTCCTAGACAATTACACATACTAATTAAGCTATTCCAAAGTATCTACAAGAGTCGTTCTTACATTCTTATGTAAATTAACCATTTGAACTCAACTTATCCCTTTTGGTAAAAGACGGAAAAACACATGTCACTAGGTGTAAATCAATACATTAACTTAACAAGATGATGTTTCTTAATCAAATGAACATACCAACTAGTTGAATCGAAAGGATTAAACTTAACAAGAATGGTTCTTGTATTCAAACATCAAACTATCGTGCATAATAACAATCAATCAATAGTTAACATTCAACATTTCGGTTATTTATCTAGACAAGCATAAAAAGAACTAGCTAACAATCATATTTAAAGACAATAACAAACTGGAAATAAATATAGAATTCATTGAACTAACAAGAATCGACCTTTTGAAGAAATCTTGGATGATGATCCTGATGATTCTTGATTCCGGATGAAATGATGGATTAGGTGATCTTGGATTACTCCAAGGATCACCTTGAATTGTAACCTTTTGTCTCTGAGCAGAATGTAAAACTCCCTTTTAGAGTGAAGCAGGAAAAGGCCTTAAAAAAGAAGAATATAGCTGGAAAAGCAAGCGTGCTCGGCGCGCACAAAAGTAGGTGCGCGGGGCGCACTAGCCACCTACCACCTTTTACTTTATAGCTCGATTACACGTCTCAGATCTGCTTTACAGACGAAAAGGGTGCGTGCGCGGAGAACGTGCGCGGTGCGCACTATAGTGCGCGGGGTGCACTCTTCAATTTTGCACGGTGCGCATTTATGTTTTGTTTTAGCAACTTTTTGATCAAATTTTGTCGTGCGCGGTTGCGTGCGCGGTTGCGTGCGCGGAGTGCACACCCTCGGTGCACGTTTTTTTGTTTCTTCTTTATCATTCTTTGTCTTGATCTTTAAGTAGTTTAAGATAAATCTTCCTCATTTCTCTCAGTTTTACAATGATTCTAAGGTTAATTACAATACAATGAAATAATACAAATACAAATGGAAAAACAATGAAAAGGACTTGATATTGCGACTAATGATATGTCTATTTTGAGCAATATCAGAGAGACGCTAGGAAAAAATGGATGGAGAAGGTCAAGATAAAAGCAAACACGCTAAAACAAAAAACTCGTAAACGTTGGATACTAGAAGGTGATGAAAACACCCAAGTATTTCCATTATTTGATTCGACAAAATTTTAGTCAAGGCAGCATTTGGGGCCTTTCAATCAACGAAATTTGGAATAAGAAACCACATGACATTTTAGAATCACTTTTTGCGAATATTTGAGAGTCGGAATGTTGATAGGCCGAGTGTAGAAGACTTGAATTATCCATCACTATGACAAGAAATTGCGATAACCTGTAGACGCTAAATTACGAAAAGGAAATTCTAGATGCTATTAATGATTTTGGTAGCGCAAAAGCCCCTCATCCGATGATTTTAACATGCGATTCTATAAGAAACTCCGGGATGTTATTAAAACTGATCTTGTGGCAGCTATTTCGTGGTTTTGAGATAATGGGGAATTCTCACATGGTTGCAATGCGTCATTCATCACCCTAATTCTCAAGAAGACGGATCCATTGGGGGCTGGAGATTATCGTCCCATAAGCCTAATTAGAAGCTACTATAAGATCATCGCAAAAAATCTATATAACAGGTTAAGGATAATTATTCTTGATTTTATAGGTTCGAAACAAAGCGCTTTTTTGAAAGGTAGATACATCTTAGACGAAGCGTTGATTGCAAATGAAACTCTTGAATATCTAAAAAACCACGAAGAAAAAAGGTATCATTTTTAAGGTGGATTTCGAAAAGCCTTTTGATAGTCTTAATTGAGATTTTTTGATAGCTGTGATGCGGAGTATGGGGTTTGGTGATAAGGGGAGGAAGTGGAATTTAGCAAGCCTCTAGTCCGCTTCTATCTCAGTTTTAATTAACGGTTTTCCAACCCGTGAGTTCTCATTGGGTAGAGCTATTCGTCAGGGTGACCGTTGTCACTTTTACTATTTATTTTAGCCGTGGAAGGGTTGACAATTCTAACAAAGGCCGCGATGGATAGGGGTCAGTTTAAAGGTGTGGAGGTCGGGAATGATAAGGTTTAATTTCAAATCTTCAATATGCGGACGATACTATCTTCTTTGGAGAATGGTATAGATCCAACACTTATAATATTATCAACATCCTTAAATGCTTTGAGTTAGAATCAGGTCTAAAGTTGAATTTTCTTAAAAGTTGCGTTCGATGTCATTTGGTGGAAGATTAGTCCTCATCAAATCAGATCTCAATAGTCTCCCTTTGTATTACTTTCCGCTCTTCCGTTTTCCACCGTGTGTTATCAAATTTACTTGAGAGTCTGAGACGTTCGTTCTTTTGATTAGGGGGGATATTTTGGAACCCAAAATGTTATTAGTCAAATGGGAAAATGTTAATTCACCATATGGGGCGGGGAGGGTACATATTAGGAGTTTAAAAAGTAAAAATATTTTTTAGAATTTATGGAAATCATGGTAGCCTATTGTCGGAGTTTGGGTCTTCTCACTCTTCGTCTTTAGGTGTTTGGAATAACATTGTTCATGCAGGAAATCAAATTGAGGACATGCAAATATCTTTCAAGACATTTTTCTCGAAGACTATTGGTGATGGTGGATCAACTTCTTTCTGGAATGACCATTAGATCCGAGATAATAGCTTGCACATACTGTTTCCAAGGTTACCCAGACTTGAGTCAAGGATTGATGTTGCTATTAAGGATCGAATTATAGCTCCCAGGAGGACTGTTGCTGCTCATACAAATTGGGAATGGACCATACCACCTTCTGGTCGTACTTTAGGCGAGCTCGAGTCTTTATCTAACGTGATTACTCCATTTTTGTTCGATGACAAGACATCAGATTCGTGGAAGTGGATCTTAGCTATAAATGGGAAGGTCACTAATGGTGTATCATATCGTATACACGCATAATGGCATAATATTTGCATGAAATTAGCATCAGAAACACTGGCAACAACAGTTTTGTGAAACTGTCCGTCCAGCGTTCTCCACTGCGCAAGCTGCATCCGTCATGCGTAAGCCCTGAAGGCCGCCTAGCGCTTAAGCCCTGACCGGAGAGCGTCACATCCAGCATAAATATCGGATCACGAATAACAGAATGCAGCATCATCTGACACGTGTCCCCAAATACTCTGGTGGATCTATCACTATAAATAGACCCCTTGGGTCATCATTTTACACATTCAGACACACTGATAATTTGTGACCAGAGATTTCACCTTTCTCTCTCACATAGTATTTTCTCTCACTAGAAGTCATCCGGCTAGTAGCTCAACGCTCAGTGAACAAATATTGATTAAGCCACCCCACAGATTTCTATATCTGTGATCCGGGTCTGCAGGGATTATTTCCCGAGGGTAAACATCAATCGGCAACATTCCCCCACTTTTAGCTAGATACTTCTAGTATTTGTGCTGACACACTAAGCCTTACCTCATAAAGAAATAGGTGTCAACAATGGCGCCATCTACTAATGTTAAGAACACGCAGAACGGAAAAGGAACAAAAATAACTGAAGCCCCATCCACAAGCGTACTCGAAACATTCAACAATCCATTAACTGAAAGCATGACAACTTATCCGCCAATGCCTGAAGAGGATGCACCTGTTCAGCCACCGGAAGGCACAATTGAAGAAATAGTAACTGAAACCGCAGAAAGGCTTAAACATTTGGCCACTAATCCAGGGAAATTACCAATAATCGAAGAAACAACAACCAAAAGTGCAGAAAGACGTCAAAATTTCGTTCTTAATCTACAGAAGCGACCATTGATGCAACCCCGATGATGTCCACCATTTACATCTTTTCGACGGATGACGGATGGTAAAGACAAGCAAATCATGAAGAAGCAATCTATATCAAAGTACAAGTTATCCAGAATACTTGACAAGTTGGGCAGTCTTATTGATGATTCTGAAGATGATAATGAATTGAGCTATATTGGCAGTGATTCTGAAGAAGAGAATGATGAGAAAGAGAAGTTCATGTCTGAGAAGAGAGCAGCATTACTTTTAAACGGAATCCTTAAGCAGACAGCTCCGACAAAGTATAAGCAACGCTTAGCGCAGCCCGCCGTCCGCGCTGTGGCTGTAGATAATTTTTTCGCTCTAATTACTGGAGAGTAAGCTACAAAGCCACCAGCTATGGCAGAATTCACTCAATGTTTCATTGATCGAATTGCTAACTATCCGTTACCCCGAAAATCTTGGCATACCGGAAATTGGAGTATATGATGGTACTGCAGATCCTGAAGATCTGCTTACCATGTTTGAAGGTGCAATGAGGTTGCAGCATTGGGATGATGAAGTAGCTTGTCATATGTTTCCTATGGTGTTGCAGAAAATGGCAAGGGAATGGTTTGCTAGTTTACCGTCCAGAAGTATAACAAGTTATTTGGACCTTCGTGCGAAGTTTGTTATGCAGTATCAAAATCTTCGTAGCTGCACTTTGACACATCTTGATGCACATGAAATAACGATGCATCATAACGAATCCTTGAGTAATTTCATGAAGAGATATACGCTTGAAGCACAAAAAATACCTGATTGTCCAGAGTCGCAACTAGTATCTGGATTTATTTTTTGTTTGGATCAGCGAAGAGTTAGTGCACTTGTTCATCGGTTAAGGTATGACCTACCAAAAACTCTACATCAGGCATTGGAAGTTGCACAAAAGCATGTTCGAGCCGGCGAGCGAGGACCAAGCAGGTTTGATAGTAACAGCATCTGTACCAAACTGCACAACGGAGGATGATACTTTGATCGAAACCAAAGGAGAAATGACAATTCCAATGGCGGATGGAGAGGCAACAATCATCCCAATGATTTTCATCATAACAGGAGGCCCTTAGAGAGACATCCGTTGATAATGGCGTTAACCAAAACTCCTAAGGAGATTCTTTTTACTGAATCTATTCGGTCTGCTTTTAATCCTCCAGCACCTATGGAGGAAAGAGATGGCCCAAGAAGTGAACTATGGTGTGACTTTCATGAGGCGTGGGGTCATGACATAGATAATTGCAAATCTTTGATGAGGGAAATCATTGAAAAGATTAAGGCAGCGGAGTTAAATCACTTGTTACCAGGAAAATAATACAGAAGAAATGACCCTAAAAAGAAATTTGCATGGCAGAAAAGTGATGGTCGAAGAGGACGTCGGGATGATAATAGAAGAAGGGAAGAGCATGACGGAAGAGAAAACAGAAACCAATACGGAGAGCGTGAACCAACTCCAGAAGTGGTAATCAAAATGGTGTGGTTCAATGATAGTTGCTATGAAGACGGTGAGCAGTCAGACAACAATGTTGAAGGCTGGAGATACACTTCAATCATTTTTCAACCAATTCAAAATTGGACTTTATCCCTCCAGCCAGTGGTCATATAAGCAGAAATTGCAAATAAGTTCATCAACCGTATCTACACAGATACAGGCAGTGAAGTCGACATCATTTATTGGCATTGTTTGAGAACTTTCCCAAGGCATATACAGGATAGGGCTCGGTGGACAAATTTGAAGGTTTCAGGATTGACAGGAACACCGGTGAACGCCATGGGGCGAATTCGTTTAGAGGTTGTTATGGGAACATTCCCATTGCTGAGAACTGAAACAATTGATTTCACTATTTTGGAAGGCACTTCTCAGTTTAATGTCCTTTTCAGAAAGACAGCGTTGGTAAAGTTTGGAGCAATTGCATCCACTGCTCATGCGGAGATCAGATTTCCAACTCCTAATGGAGTGGCTGCCATACATTCACAGTATGTAGCCCCAACTAGAGAACGGTCTACATTTGCAAATTTGCCAGAGGACAGGGCAAATCGGAGAAGGCATAATCGATTGTTCAGAGATGATGAAGTTCAGGAGTTTTTTATGCCGTAATCAACTAGTCAGGCCGGACAGCGCTAGGCGTAAGAAGAGCAAATTTTAGCATTTTATGAAGAACAAATTCTATCATTTTATTGTACACCATTGTAGTTATGCTACAATGCATATGTTTACAACAGCATGCATTAAACTTTCATAATGTACTAATTAGGCCTGATCCACCTAAATTCATAATGAATTGTTTATGTAATGCGCACTATCAGTCAATAAAATTTTATCTTTTTCTTATGCAAATTGCTGCCTGTGACAAATGTAAAACATTGCATTTATATCCTACCCACAGAAGGAGAGTATTTTTTATACTTCCGATGGTGGATGCTTTTGTGCCGGCCAGTAAAAGGCGCAAGGGATCGGCTAGAAAACGTTAAAGTTTTACTAGAACGCACCAAGGTAAAATGAAAAACTAGATACTTGTCATGACAAATATTATAAAGACTTACTTCACAAAACGAAAGAAGCTCCTATACTATATGAAGGCAAAAATATTTCACAATTCTTCCTCATGAATTTTATGACGGAAGGCGTATGGTGGGAAAGTTGCTAATTCTCAACTACTCTTCAAAAATACTTCATGTCTATTCCTCATTAATTTCATGACGGAAAGCGTATGATGGATTCTAATGTCCTGCAAATTAGTTGAAGGCATGATAAATGCAAAGTATAAATTCAATATTGTATATGTTGTTAATTCAGAAGAAGTTAACACTGCAAGGCATCTTCATAAGAATTATATCAAACACTTTTTCGTATATCTTATTAAGTTATGCAATACACAATCATACATAGAGAATTTATCATATGCTTGGTGCACAGCAGGTTTATTTTTTAGCAAGAAAAATCCAAGTATTTGGGGTGAGCATAAAGACAAACATAATCATAAGAGTGGCATGTATTTGAAACATAGAAAGTAGATAATTTATTATAAACATTGTTAATAAGCTGATTACAGAGTTCATGAAAAATTAACACCAAGAACGTCCTTGGCGGACGATTCTTTCCTATTACACACATCATCAAAAATGTCAACCTTGAGATTCATCAGTTTGTTCTTTGTTTCTTCGACTCTCTCCAAGGTTTCAGGACGCATCAGGTTAGCAATGGCAGTAGGAAGAGGCTGGTTTGGCGCAAGGCATCTGGATACCTTGTCGGTAACATCATAAATGGAATGAGTGACCATAGCATCAACATAATTATTGTAAGGATTCCCAACAAGTTGAGATCCAAGAACTTTAGCTATTACACCCGGTATCCCTTTCTTCTGTTCAGCAAAATTACCTTCACCGGCCTCCGCCCTACGGAGAAGTTCAGCAGCCTTCTCTTTCTCAGCATTCAAGTCTAGCTTCAAGGCATTCAGCTGACTCTCCAGTTCACTAACCTTTAACATCTCCTCTTCAACCTTCTTCCTCTCAACTTCCACCACTCTCTCCTTCTCCTCTCGCAAGATAACAGCAACATCTTGAGCATCTTTTAACTCAGTTTCTTTAACCTTCAAAGCTTCTTGAGTTCTGGTCAAAGCACGTTCAGATTCAGTAGCTCTTTTGCGAGCATTTGAACCTTCAGCCCTTTCAGTACGGGCTATCTCAAGAATGGACTCTTGATGCTTCTGCAATTGTAGAGAAGACCGTAGGTGGTTCATCAACAACACAGCAGATGCATCAGTTGACTGCCTAAGTTGTTCAGAACAGAGAGAAGTGAAGTGAGGATTTAGCTCTGGAACAGCACAACCCTGCAAAAGAAGAACGTTACGGTCAATATCAACAATTCATATAAATAAAGTACAAGCACATAAGTACAAGTTGTTTTATCATTGGTACCTGAAGAAGAGTCAAGAAATCTGTACACTTAGTGGCAGGGTTATCAATAAACGCCTGCAAAGCGCTCACATGAGCAGGAATTGGTGGTTCTGTTACATTTGTAGATGTGATAGCAGGGATAATAGTAATGGGGGGCGGAAAATGATAGGAGGAGTCACCTTCCGGCCTCTTCTCAGGTTTCTTCCATGATTCGCTCAGCTCATGAAACTCAGATTCATCCAACGGAGTAAAATTAAATATCATCCCCTTGACTTTTGTGGATCTCCTTCGTCCTCCGCTCACCGCCTTCGACAGTCTTTCCTTGGATGTCATCTGAATCTGTTAAACGCACTAACATAGCAAATAAGTTAGCATTATAAACAGACATAACAGTTATGAACAAAGATATATACGATATCAAGAAAAGGCAATGTTGGCATACTTCTTCGGCGTTTTGGCTTAGGGCTCCCCTCAACATTTTTTGCTCTCTTAGAGCTTTTACCCTTCTTGGGTGTCTTTTTGATTGCAGGAGGGCTGGGGAGCGTATCACCAGTAATATCAACCAAGCCAGTTGTTTCTTGCTAGGTAGTGGTGTCCTCCGCTGTTCGCTCAGAATCAGATTCACTATCTGAACTACTACTGCTGCTTTCTCCTTCTTTTTCAGCATTGGCAGCAGCAGCAGTAGCCTTAGCTTCGGCTTCAATCCTTTCTTCCTCTAGCTCAGCAGGGGTTTTATTACGAGCGGTGACTTCAACGTCATCCTCAAGGTCTAGTGAGAGGATAGCAGAACGGACAAACATCTCGGTATTTTCTGCAAAAATTAAACAAAGGCAAATGCAGCAATATAAGTAATAATGACATAACATAGGCAGATATGTATATGTATTAGGATGATCATAACACATCCTACCCTAGTTCTTCAGGCGGAGTACTGGCACATAAGTACTTGGCCATTCTTGGCTTACTTTGCACAAAACAAGAATCCCCTCATACTTCTCGTATGATCTGGGCAGAAGGCGAAGTTCTTTAAGATTGTTCACTATTTGCCGTTCTACGGCAGTTAATGAGACAGCCTTTCCTACGCCAACATCTATTGATTTCCATTTACGGACAACAAAATAAGCTTCCGGAATAACCCCCTCATCAACAAAGAAAAATGGATCCTTCCAGCCTTTTAAGTTTGACACTCTATTTGTGCCAACAAAATGTGTTTTTGGTTTGTTGTCAATGGTGAGCCAGCATTGGCTAATTGTTCGAATTCTAAAAAGAGAAATAAAAACTTTAAGGCGTGGCTGTATATTAGAGGCATTGCAATACATTTCAAAAAGAATAATTTTTTGAAGGCCGTGGGGATAGATTTGGCTCAGGCAGGCTCTAAAATATCTGAGGATGCGGAGAATAAATCATGTAAGAGGAACACGGAGATTGCCGTGAGTAAGTTGTAAAGCGTATAAAGCAATTTTACCGGCAGGAGGTTTGTTGGCCCTTTGACTGGTAGTAGGAAGAATAGGGTTGTATTGATTTAAATGATGAAAAGCAATTTTCAAACCGTCAAAGTGATTCTCAGATAGTGATGATGCTATCGTACTAACCTCAGGAAGTTCAGTTGTTTCTGAAGTGGAAAGCTCTATGTTTTCTTAGCCAGTACTCGACACAGAAGCCATGGTAATAATGTGAATAGGAAAAGTTAATAAGAAATAATAGTGAAATGAAATGTAACTAACCTTGAAAGATGAAAAATGTAACACCCTGATTTTTTTTTAAATCACAGCGGAAGTCTTAATTCACATAAATACCCTTAGTTAATTACGAACATGATTATCACAAATCATTAGCTAGTTACTTATTACAAACCACCGGTGTTACGTTAAACAACTAGTTACATATTTATAAAAGTTAAGACATCAGAGTTCGTCTTGTCAAACATATCGTCAACCCAACTCTCGTCCCTACCAGCACTAAGATCGAAATCCTGCAAGGGATGAGGTGAGGGGGGTTAGCACGAGGCTAAGTGAATGGAATCATCTAACAGATCTAGCATACAGTACCAACTTGTACAGCTACAGCAACTACAACAATCCATAACAGGCAACTGACAAGTAATAACTAGCAACTGGCAACAATCAACTAGCAACTATGCTCCAACTAGAGACTCGGCGGCTTGTACGAGCACACGACCACTAGCTGATCAGTCTAGCGTCTACCGAAAGTCCTTACTACTGAATCTCCAGTATAGTAAATCTACATGCAGGTGATGCGTCATTCAGTACTATACTGAACAAACAGTAGCCAACTGGACCCAACCACAACAAGGTTGACCTCTCTGAGCTAAACCTAACAACAATAGGTTCCAACAGGCAACTACAACTTGTGCACACAACTGTTAAGCAACTATCACTACGAACAACTATTCCTACGACTAGCATGGCAACTCTACGATGATCATTATTACAACATATCTACTAAGCATAGAAACTATAACAGTATAACATAGTAGCATAACTTGCTACTCTATACTACATCCGGAGATAATCCCACTCACCGATTACCAGCTACAGCTCAGTTATCTTACTTCTGAGCTTCTTCCTTGTTCTTATCACCTGAGAACAACACAACGAAGTCAATATACATATCTCAATCAATAGTATAATCAAATCATACTATAAACTAGGTCATAACACCATATATTCATAATTTTATAAGTCTACATCATGACTCCATTCAATAATGGCATACAGGTGCGTGCAAAACACGATATACACACTAAAACTCCTTTTCTGACTCAAAAACAGTTTGATCTAGTTTCTTAAAAGTTCATCATTGAAAAGTATTCTTTATTACGATTCTAACAATAGTTTATTCATAAAAAACGAAGTTACGTTTTGAAAGTTACGCCCGTTTCAATTTCATAAAAGGTACTGTAGCAAATAGTGGCACTGTAGCAAAAGTGACAATGTAGCAACTCGGGTACTGTAGCAACTCGGCACTGTAGTAAATAGTGATACTGTAGCAAATAGTGACACTGTAGCAACTCGGCACTGTAGCAACTCGGGTACTGTAGCAACTCGGCATTGTAGTAAATAGTGACACTGTAGCAACTCGGTACTATAGCAGCTCGGGTGTTGTAGCAACTCGGGTACTGTAGCAAACTGGGTTTCGAACCAATTTCGCTGATTTCGTATTTTTTTTTCCCAAAAACTCGATTTTTGAGCGATTTTGATCAAATTTTAAGCACATGGAAGCTACTAAACATATATACAACCTTTTTCTAACATCAATTGAGCATCACAAACACATATAATCAAGAATCAAGTATCAAAATGTATAAAACCCATATGAACCCAAAACCCATTTTGAGCAAGAATTAATACATGAATCTATGATATGCATACCTTATATTGATCACGAAATCACAAGGAATATATCTCTAGCTTCAATTAATCCAAAGACTCACAAAATCAAATTAGGGTTTATGTGTGTGTTTGTGTATACGTTCGTGTGTGGGTTTGATGAAATGAGAAATGGATAGAAGTATCAACGTCCATCAACGTCCATTAACATCTCACAATCTCCGTCGATCAACGTCCATTAATCCACTTAAGCCCACAAATTACACGATCAAGTCAAATAATCAGAGTCAAATTCGTGTTTCTTCGCCATTCCGTATCATAAATTTCACGATCTGTCATCCAATTCAACTCTTTATACAGTCCACTTTTCCCAATTATCCAAAGCTTAGGCAATAGAATTAGTCATCATGCTAAAATCTATACCTAGGTCCACGAAATTGTCTCGTAAGTCATCAGAACTTCACAGGTTATTCGTCTCATATCCAGTCACATCACAATCCAATATAGCACAGGCCACCTAATTTTCCTTCAGCTTCCTAGAAATTCCGTATGATTTATCACAATATACTTCTGTTGGCCAGACACAAGCATATTATCCTAAATCATACCTTCATTCTGAGTTGCTCGTAACGGAAAAATTCTACTTGTCTCATTCACTAACTTATGTCCAATCAATTTTCTCAATAAGCATCGGTAATTAATTTAACTACTTTATAACTAATCAATCACAACATCTGTCCAATCATAGTTACTCAAACCTTGTCTATCAATCATCCAAATATAATCTATCAACCAGATCATACATCCAACAAGCTTAGGAAATACCGTCATAACAATCATACTCATGCCACTATCCAACAACTTCATCTCGTCCAAAAGTCCACTACACAAACATACTCAACGCTTCTCTATCCAAGTCACGGTTCTCAATCCCAAAAAGTCAACCTAAGGGTCACCCTTACCCCACATGGCACAGAAGGGTCGCAACTAAAACATAAACAACATAATGCAACAAAATAAATCTTACACTACTATCAAGATATACTAATCTACCACACATATATATACACCCAATCATATACATGTATATGACTAAATAATACGACGATTTTGAAGCATACCTGTATTCACATCACATTCAACATCTGCATCTGCAACCATCTGATAAGCTCTTGCTGTTTCCGTAGGTAGATTCTTTCTTTTCTGCCCAACTGGAGAACCAGAAGATCCACCTATTGATCCTGACTGCGCTCCTGGCCCCGCCCCAGAACCTGATCCTCTTATATACGGACACTGAGCTGACCTATGCCCTACTTGATGACATCTCCAACATACATCCTCTTGGAATGAACACATCCGAATCTCGTGTCCCACAATACCACATCTCAAACATCTTTTGGTTGAATCTGAACAAGGACCACTATGAGATGAGCTGCAACTATAACACCAAGAATTTTGACTTGATGCTGACCCACTCTGTTCTGACCCACTCTTATGTTTCAACTTAACAGACTTCTTTGACCTAGAGTCCGAATGACTCATCACCTGATCTTGTTGTGACATCTCATAACCTACTATTCTATTCCTTGCTGCTCTGACATCATCCTCTACCATCTTGGCCATAACAAATGCTTGCGATAACGTCATCGCCATCCTAACCATTGTTCTGCACTCTGGTAAAATTATGTTAACAAAGTGCTGAATTCTGGTGTAACACCCGTTTTCAGTTACGAGATATTTCGAATGACATTCGAAATACGAGGCATGTAAGTGTATATTTGGACCCCAAATAAAGTTGGAGTTGATGTTCTAAAACCTTACCATTGGTTAGTAAATCTCATTACGTTTCCAATGATATTTGATTCGTCAAAAACGGAGTTACGGTTTGAAAGTTACGACCAAAACAAGTTCAGTTTCAGACTTAGTTCATTGGGACTCCGTCCAGACTTTGGGACGCCGTCCAACAATGAAGGTCAGGATGCCATCCAAGCTTTTTGGACGCCGTCCAGAAGGCCTGACGGGCCAGCAGCTCTATTTTACTCAAATTAAAAGGGGTATTTGGGTCTTTTCACTTGAGGTCGGTTTGGGATCATCAAAAATGATCTAGAACTCCATTTGGAGCCCATTCTCACCCACACAAAACACTCTCATCTTATTTGAGAGAGAGAGGGTTAATTTAGAGTAAGAAAGCTTGGTTTGGTGAAGAAGATGAGCGTTTCGGGTCAAAGCTCGAGAGTTAAAGTTGTTCCTTTCGTTCATGGCTACATTTTGGTAGTATTGGTAAGTCTCAACTCCGAATTTCATTGTTAAGATTCTTGTGTACATTTAGGGTTTGAGCTTGTTATTTGTAAAACCCTTTAGATGATGAAGAGGGTTTATGGAAACCCACAATTTTGATATTTTGCGAGTTTTAGGTTGGTTAATGATTTAAGCATGTTTAAGGTTTGTAAGTGGGGTATAATCACTAGTATTAGTGATTTTAGGAGTGTTGGAACTTGTAAGACCCATTTGGGGGTAAAATGAGTGAATTTGGGTTATGTTGAGATAACGAAAACCCTAATAGCTATGATCTAGGGTTTGGCCATGTGAATTGAAGTTGTAAGTGTTAAATTGTGTTGATTAGTCATTAATACACTTGTAAATGATGGAAGAATTGTAAATGGGTCATGTTTGGCTAAAATGTTATGTATAAGTGTTGAAATGGGTCAAATGAGTTAAGGTTGACCAAATTGGGTGAAATGGGTATGAAACACCCTAAGTTTGTGCTAATTGGTGTTAGTAGACTTACATCACTAGTTTTAGTAATTAAAGATGAGTCTTGGCCATTTTATGGGCGGTTTTGGGTATGAGTGAGTATTGTGGTTAATTCCACAAGTTGTGTATTGAATGTGTACTTATGTATTAGGTACCTTGCTCGAAGCATACGGAAGTGCTAAATCACCACCGACGTGATAAGGTGAGTGGAATAATTATATGCGTATGTATATAATGTATCTATTTGTTGTAGCGTGAAAGGTGTAGTGTCGAGGTGTTAAGACACCACGTTTCACGTGAAGAGTGTAGCATCGAGGTGTTAAGATGCCACCTAGGAGTGTAGTGTCGAGGTGTTAAGACACCACTCCGTAAAATAATGAGTGTTGCATCGAGGTGTTAAGATGCCACTCGGGGTGATGTGCCGAGGTGTTAAGGTGCCACCCTAGGGGTTAGTGGTGCGAGGTGTTAAGTGCCCTAATGGATGTTATGAACACCGATGGCGTTTTCGCGAGCGCCGTTCCCTTGTACTATTGGTCGACCATGGTTATTTGTGTTGTAGCGTAAGCATATTATATTTGTTCATATTATATATGCTTTTGTTATGCTAGCTTGATTATTGGAGGTTATAGCTTGTAATTGTGATGATAAGCTAATCGTGTTGCTAGCATGTATGCGGTATGTGTGTAAGTGTTTGCAAGTAGGTATATTATATATGTATGTGTATAATTATTGCATTCACTAAGCTTTATGCTTAACCCTCTCGTTGTTTACCTTTTTACAGGTATTTTGTTATGAAGCTAGCTAGTTGTTAGACTAGAGGCATAGGAGCGCTTGGGCTCGAAGGGGTAGCTTTTGGTTATATGGACGCGGATTGGGGATTTGGTAGTCTCCGGGATTATGCTCTTGGTATTGGGTTGGGTTATAGAGTCCTAATCCGTCTAAAGAAATAAATGGGTCGAAATTGCTACATTATTTGTAAAACGGGTCATTGTGGGCTCGGTGTTGTAAAACTTGTTTTTATGGTGGAAATATCTTAGTTTTACTTAATATGACATATTGTGAAATTGGTTACGTTTAAAAGTGTCGGGGAGCGGGTTTTCCACTCGCGTGTAAATAAAAACTGATCAGTCCACTTTAGTTCGTTTGGACGCCGTCCAGAATCATGGGACGCCGTCCTGGTCTTTATCTCTGGACGCCGTCCAGATTATGGGACGCCGTCCAGATACGTTGTCTGACAAAAAAATTTTAAGGCGTGTTTTTGCTAAAACGATGTCGGGTTGTTACAAGTGGTATCAGAGCATAGTCTAAGGGAATTAGGTGACCTTGGGATAGGTGCCTAGTCTTAGACTTATTGGCGATTGTGCGTTATTTGCGGGGCTTGTAGGAGTACGGGTCGGATTGAGATTTGTTAGTGCCTTAGAGTAGGTGACTAACTAGGACTAGTGCTTGTCCAATGTGGGATTATGTGGGGCCTTATTTCGCGTGTAAATTAGTGCCTTAGATTGCTAGTGCCTAAGGTAAGTAGGCGAACGGGGACGTTGTTTTAGTGATAGTCACCTAGGCTGTAGGATGACGTGTTATTGCGGTGTACTTGTGTATATTTATTATTATGTTGTATATAGGTGTATATATACAGGTATCTTTTGTGCGGTATCCTAAGGATGAATCTATTGGGGAGATTCGTATGTTTGGCGGTTTTGAGTGATCAAGTTCACGGTAAGGACTTTGGTCATTCGGGTACTAGGAGTTATCGCGTGTTATTTTTTGTGAATGTTGCGTCAGTCTAGGTAAAGTACTTTGCGTGACCATGTGGAAATGGTAAGGTACGCATTTGTAATAGTGACCGATCACCATTATTACGAAAGTGTATCTTGACACTAAACATGACATGACAAGTACCGAACGGAGGAGACGTGGCATGGTTGGGGTAGAACGGGACGAATTAGGAATCTTTTATTGGTTCCTAGGATATAGTAGTCTCGAGTGATGTGCTTGTTATCACATCAGGTTCTTTGTGAGTCGGGAAGTGTACGATGGAATCGGTTAGTTAAGTGAGCGAGCTAACTCACGAGTTTGGTGCGTGCTTAGCCACCCTAAGTAGTGGGTGCATTATTGAGATTGTAATTGGTTTTAGTTACCCATCGTAACTAGGAAGATCAATTTACGTTTGCGTGTGTGCAACGAGGACTTGAATTCTGTAATGGAATGCGACAAGTCTAATGATTGTAGTTTTGAGTTACACTCGGTAGAGTGTGTGGTTAGAGAATCGTGTTAGGATTCTTGTTGTGAGTCGCCTTGGAATTGGCAAATCGAGGAGTCTTCGGGTCATTAAACTCATGGGAGTGGGACCCGTGTAATGTTGATTGCGTTAGTGTGTTGTAGATTATAGGGCAACATTCCTAATGGAATATCCCTTGTAGTAGTGGTTTTATCGAGATGTAGAAGGGTGTAAGACTTGGTATCCTCGAGCATCTCCTTGTGTTAGATGAAGGGCCTCATTAGGCTATATCGTTTGGCCTTGTGGAAACTGCGGGTATCGTGTGATCGCTAGGAACTTTCGATAAGACAATAAACCGTAAGGTTTTCGGGTAGGTATGACTTCGGGTCATTATTATAGAGAGATGGGTGACATCGGGTGTATGGAACCTAAAGATCGATTTTCTAAAATTCATTTGATTGTGGTGGGAGTCTGCATGACACTGCGTCAGGTGCCTTCGTATACCTGCTAGTGTGATGTTCAACTCCGATGATGGTGTGATCACTTTGTGCTTAGGGTGCCGGTGAGATACCCTTGGATGCGGCGGAGATTATAATAGTGATCGACGGGTGATAGTAATACGACGGTTGCAAAAGTCGAAGTTTAAAAGCATTGTGATGAATACTTCTTATGAAGTGACGGGTGAGCAAATCTTGTTGCTCTTAAGTGATAGACGGGTAAAGATGACCGGTGAGCCGTGACGGACTTAATGGTCGGTTAGTCTGAAGGGTTTTGATGAAGTGTTGATATTGTAGTGGACGCAATTATGTTGTCAGAATTGGTCACTTTTCTCCATGAGAGTGAGCAATTGTTGAAAAATTTTGTTGCGTGGAAGGGCGGGTGATCTCGACTGAGATGCACGACTGAGTAAGCGGAGTGACATATACCTAGGCTTAGAGGCATATGTAGGACTTTGGTGGAGTTTGCTTTTCAAACAATTAAGGTAGTTAGTTATGAATTGTGGTATGAATGTGCGATTTCATCGCGTGTACGACGTCTCAAGTGATTGTGCCTGTCGGCTCTGAGAGCTTAAAGTGAATTTGTGGTGAATTGATGTTTATGACCAACGGTGACAATGGTCAGGTGTGACGTGGAATTTCAATTCCGCGGGATGTTATCATCTTGGCGGTGAGAATAGGGAGATAAATCCTAAGTGGGGGAGTTTTTACTGTCGCCCGAGGAAAACTCCAGTGGTGTTATGTATAGTGAAATGTCGGAGCGTACCGTGCTAAGCCTCAATAGGTATTCGGAGTTCCTAACGAGGAAGAGTGACGGGTTGCTAATGTCGACTCGAGATCGTACTTTACGATTGTGAGTTACAACTCTGGAATGTTATGCGTGAAGATTGTGATGATGGGATCGAAGGAAGTGTAAGACTTCCTATGTAAGGTGGTCGTGTAGTACCAATGTGCGGCATGAGACCAAATGTGAAGTTTGAGATCCCGGAGTGAGAGAATGAAGTTGTCGTTGCAGGTGCTCCCGTAGTGAAAAATCTGGGTTGTCGTGAAACCCGAACAGTATAATTGAATGAGAACAAGTTCGATATCGTGACGAATATCGTATTTTCCCTGTCGGGAAACACAATCGTGGAGATTTTCAGTGGATTATTCCACTTTATGGACGAATGTGAGGCGGAGAGTGTCGATTCTGATTGTCTCACATCGAGACACGCGGATGTTGTTTGTTTGCGAGAGTGTGTTCCCTAGTAATGCGACTGTTAGTTGCATTGAAATGTCGAGACCATCTTTAACGGACGGTCTAGGTAGGAAGGTCCACCCGGCGTGGTGAATATTTTTGTAGATCGTGTGGCGAATTGCGGAATTTTGTGATGATAATTCGCCTTGACTGGATTCTAGTATATGATTAGTCTCCATGCTAGTACTAGGAAGCCGTTTGGTATGGTTGTGTCGTAGGGTTTAGAGGAGGAACCCTCGTCGAGTGTTGATGTTTTGCTCAGCACATGGTGTATTATTGTTGTCCTGGATTAATCCAGTGACGGATTGGTCGTGCGCGGATTGACTGATTGAGTGATATGGTTACGGACGTAGCTTGTGGCGAGTTGTAGCCGAGAGAACTTGAAGGTATATGTAGTGATTTTTGTATTTTCCTATATGGAAACTCTGGACGTTGAGTGTATTGAGTTATCGTTTGTTGCGGTAGTGCACGCTAGTGATTATTAGCGTATGGTTAGATCTTCGGATTTGTAGAAGATGTTATGGATGTCGGGCTTGGTTGTGTTTCGTAAGATCGTGAGGCGTGACGACGATGTTTGTCGGAAAATTGTTCTACTCTTAGGACGATTGTGAAGTGTATGGTATGAGTTTGGATACTCGGCGTAGAAGCAACGGTTACGGTTGTTTCGACTCGTGGGTTGATTACCCAATATTGTTGTATTATGATGCATTAGTGCACGAAGCGTGAGTGCGAATGCAAGTACTACTTGTGTGACTCCGCATTGGAAGCGGAGATGTTCGAGGGAGAACTGCTTAACTTCTATTATAGGTGCGGATCACGAGGACGTGATCCAATTTAAGTGGGGGAGAGTTGTAACACCCGTTTTCAGTTACGAGATATTTCGAATGACATTCGAAATACGAGGCATGTAAGTGTATATTTAGATCCCAAATAAAGTTGGAGTTGATGTTCTAAAACCTTACCATTGGATAGTAAATCTCATTACGTTTCCAATGATATTTGATTCGTCGAAAACGGAGTTACGGTTTGAAAGTTACGACCAAAACAAGTTCAATTTCAGCCTCAGTTCATTGGGACTCCGTCCAGACTTTGGGACGCCGTCCAACAATGAAGGTCAGGACGCCGTCCAAGCTTTTTGGACGCCGTCCAGAAGGCCTGACGGGCCAGCAGCTCTATTTTACTCAAATTAAAAGGGGTATTTGGGTCTTTTCACTTGGGGTCGGTTTGGGATCATCAAAAATGATCTAGAACTCCATTTGGAGCTCATTCTCACCCACACAAAACACTCTCATCTTATTTGAGAGAGAGAGGGTTAATTTAGAGTGAGAAAGCTTGGTTTGGTGAAGAAGATGAGCGTTTCGGGTCAAAGCTCGAGAGTTAAAGTTGTTCCTTTCGTTCACGGCTACATTTTGGTAGTATTGGTAAGTCTCAACTCCGAATTTCATTGTTAAGATTCTTGTGCACATTTAGGGTTTGATCTTGTTATTTGTAAAACCCTTTAGATGATGAAGAGGGTTTATGGAAACCCACTATTTTGATATTTTGCGGGTTTTGGGTTGGTTAATGATTTAAGCATGTTTAAGGTTTGTAAGTGGGGTATAATCACTAGTATTAGTGATTTTAGGAGTGTTGGAACTTGTAAGACCCATTTGGGGGTAAAATGAGTGAATTTGGGTTATGTTGAGATAAGGAAAACCCTAATAGCTATGATCTAGGGTTTGGCCATGTGAATTGAAGTTGTAAGTGTTAAATTGTGTTGATTAGTCATTAATACACTTGTAAATGATGGAAGAATTGTAAATGGGTCATGTTTGGCTAAAATGTTATGTATAAGTGTTGAAATGGGTCAAATGAGTTAAGGTTGACCTAATTGGGTGAAATGGGTATGAAACACCATAAGTTTGTGATAATTGGTGTTAGTAGACTTACATCACTAGTTTTAGTAATTAAAGATGAGTCTTCGCCATTTTATTGGCGGTTTTGGGTATGAGTGAGTATTGTGGTTAATTCCACAAGTTGTGTATTGAATGTGTACTTATGTATTAGGTACCTTGCTCGAAGCATACGGAAGTGCTAAATCACCACCGACGTGATAAGGTGAGTGGAATAATTATATGCGTATGTATATAATGTATCTATTTGTTGTAGCGTGAAAGGTATAGTGTCGAGGTGTTAAGACACCACGTTTCACGTGAAGAGTGTAGCATCGAGGTGTTAAGATGCCACTCGGGTGTAGCATCGAGGTGTTAAGATGCCACCTAGGAGTGTAGTGTCGAGGTGTTAAGACACCACTCCGTAAAATAATGAGTTTTGCATCGAGGTGTTAAGATGCCACTCGGGGTGATGTGCCGAGGTGTTAAGGTGCCACCCTAGGGGTTAGTGGTGCGAGGTGTTAAGTGCCCTAATGGATGTTATGAACACCGATGGCGTTTTCGCGAGCGCCGTTCCCTTGTACTATTGGTCGACCATGGTTATTTGTGTTGTAGCGTAAGCATATTATATTTGTTCATATTATATATGCTTTTGTTATGCTAGCTTGATTATTGGAGGTTATAGCTTGTAATTGTGATGATAAGCTAATCGTGTTGCTAGCATGTATGCGGTATGTGTGTAAGTGTTTGCAAGTAGGTATATTATATATGTATGTGTATAATTATTGTATTCACTAAGCTTTATGCTTAACCCTCTCGTTGTTTACCTTTTTACAGGTATTTTGTTATGAAGCTAGCTAGTTGTTAGACTAGAGGCATAGGAGCGCTTGGGCTCGAAGGGGTAGCTTTTGGTTATATGGACGCGGATTGGGGATTTGGTAGTCTCCGGGATTATGCTCTTGGTATTGGATTGGGTTATAGAGTCCTAATCCGTCTAAAGAAATAAATGGGTCGAAATCGCTACATTATTTGTAAAACGGGTCATTGTGGGCTCGGTGTTGTAAAACTTGTTTTTATGGTGGAAATATCTTAGTTTTACTTAATATGACATATTGTGAAATTGGTTACGTTTAAAAGTGTCGGGAAGCGGGTTTTCCACTCGCGTGTAAATAAAAACTGATCAGTCCACTTTAGTTCGTTTGGACGCCGTCCAGAATCATGGGACGCCGTCCTGTTCTTTATCTCTGGACGCCGTCCAGATTATGGGACGCCGTCCAGATTATGGGACGCCGTCTAGATACGTTGTCTGACAAAAAAATTTTAAGGCGTGTTTTTGGTAAAACGATGTCGGGTTGTTACAAGTGGTATCAGAGCATAGTCTAAGGGAATTAGGTGACCTTGGGATAGGTGCCTAGTCTTAGACTTATTGGCGATTGTGCATTATTTGCGGGGCTTGTAGGAGTACGGGTCGGATTGAGATTTGTTAGTGCCTTAGAGTAGGTGACTAACTAGGACTAGTGCTTGTCCAATGTGGGATTATGTGGGGCCTTATTTCGCGTGTAAATTAGTCCTTAGATTGCTAGTGCCTAAGGTAAGTAGGCGAACGGGGACGTTGTTTTAGTGATAGTCACCTAGGCTGTAGGATGACGTGTTATTGCGGTGTACTTGTGTATATTTATTATTATGTTGTATATAGGTGTATATATAAAGGTATCTTTTGTGCGGTATCCTAGGGATGAATCTATTGGGGAGATTCGTATGTTTGACGGTTTTGAGTGATCAAGTTCACGGTAAGGACTTTGGTCATTCGGGTACTAGGAGTTATCGCGTGTTATTTTTTGTGAATGTTGCGTCAGTCCGGGTAAAGTACTTTGCGTGACCATGTGGAAATGGTAAGGTATGCATTTGTAATAGTGACCGATCACCATTATTACGAAAGTGTATCTTGACACTAAACATGACATGACAAGTACCGAACGGAGGAGACGTGGCATGGTTGGGGTAGAACGGGACGAATTAGGAATCTTTTATTGGTTCCTAGGATATAGTAGTCTCGAGTGATGTGCTTGTTATCACATCAAGTTCTTCGTGAGTCGGGAAGTGTACGATGGAATCGGTTAGTTAAGTGAGCGAGCTAACTCACGAGTTTGGTGCGTGCTTAGCCACCCTAAGTAGTGGGTGGATTATTGAGATTGTAATTGGTTTTAGTTACCCATCGTAACTAGGAAGATCGATTTACGTTTGCGTGTGTGCGACGAGGACTTGAATTCTGTAATGGAATGCGACAAGTCTAATGATTGTAGTTTTGAGTTACATTCGGTAGAGTGTGTGGTTAGAGAATCGTGTTAGGATTCTTGTTGTGAGTCGCCTTGGAATTGGAAAATCGAGGAGTCTTCGGGTCGTTAAACTCATGGGAGTGGGACCCGTGTAATGTTGATTGCGTTAGTGTGTTGTAGATTATAGGGCAACATTCCTAATGGAATATCCCTTGTAGTAGTGGTTTTATCGAGATGTAGAAGGGTGTAAGACTTGGTATCCTCGAGCATCTCCTTGTGTTAGATGAAGGGCCTCATTAGGCTATATCGTTTGGCCTTGTGGAAACTGCGGGTATCGTGTGATCGCTAGGAACTTTCGATAAGACAATAAACCGTAAGGTTTTTGGGTAGGTATGACTTTGGGTCATTATTATAGAGAGATGGGTGACATCGGGTGTATGGAACCTAAAGATCGATTTTCTAAAATTCATTTAATTGTGGTGGGAGTCTGCATGACACTGCGTCAGGTGCCTTCGTATACCTGCTAGTGTGATGTTCAACTCCGATGATGGTGTGATCACTTTGTGCTTAGGGTGCCGGTGAGATACTCTTGGAAGCAGCGGAGATTATAATAGTGATCGACGGGTGATAGTAATACGACGGTTGCAAAAGTCGAAGTTTAAGAGCATTGTGATGAATACTTCTTATGAAGTGACGGGTGAGCAAATCTTGTTGCTCTTAAGTGATAGACGGGTAAAGATGACCGGTGAGCCGTGACAGACTTAATGGTCGGTTAGTCCGAAGGGTTTTGATGAAGTGTTGATATTGTAGTGGACGCAATTATGGTGTCAGAATTGGTCACTTTTCTCCATGAGAGTGAGCAATTGTTGAAAAAGTTCGTTGCGTGGAAGGGCGGGTGATCTCGACTGAGATGCACGACTGAGTAAGCGGAGTGACATATGCCTAGGCTTAGAGGCATATGTAGGACTTTGGTGGAGTTTGCTTTTCAAACAATTAAGGTAGTTAGTTGTGAATTGTGGTATGAATGTGCGATTTCATCGCGTGTACGACATCTCAAGTGATTGTGCCTGTCAGCTCTGAGAGCTTAAAGTGAATTTGTGGTGAATTGATGTTTATGACCAACGGTGACAATGGTCAGGTGTGACGTGGAATTTCAATTCCGCGGGATGTTATCATCTTGGCGGTGAGAATAGGGAGATAAATCCTAAGTGGGGGAGTTTTTACTGTCGCCCGAGGAAAACTCCAGTGGTGTTATGTATAGTGAAATGTCGGAGCGTACCGTGCTAAGCCTCAATAGGTATTCAGAGTTCCTAACGAGGAAGAGTGACGGGTTGCTAATGTCGACTCGAGATCGTGCTTTACGATTGTGAGTTACAACTCTTAAATGTTATGCGTGAAGATTGTGATGATGGGATCGAAGGAAGTGTAAGACTTCCTATGTAAGGTGGTCGTGTAGTACCAATGTGCGGTATGAGACCAAATGTGAAGTTTCAGATCCCGGAGTGAGAGAATGAAGTTGTCGTTGCGGGTGCTCCCGTAGTGAAAAATCTGGGTTGTCGTGAAACCCGAACAGTATAATTGAATGAGAACAAGTTCGATATCGTGACGAATATCGTATTTTCCCTGTCGGGAAACACAATCATGGAGATTGTCAGTGGATTATTCCACTTTATGGACGAATGTGAGGCGGAGAGTGTCGATTCTGATTGTCTCACATCGAGACACGCGGATGTTGTTTGTTTGCGAGAGTGTGTTCCCTAGTAATGCGACTGTTAGTTGCATTGAAATGTCGAGACCATCTTTAACGGACGGTCTAGGTAGGAAGGTCCACCCGGCGTGGTGAATATTTTTGTAGATCATGTGGCGAATTGCGGAATTTTGTGATGATAATTCGCCTTGACGGGATTCTAGTATATGATTAGTCTCCATGCTAGTACTAGGAAGCCGTCTGGTGTGGTTGTGTCGTAGGGTTTAGAGGAGGAACCCTCGTCGAGTGTTGATGTTTTGCTCAGCACATGGTGTATTATTGTTGTCCTGGATTAATCCAGTGACGGATTGGTCGTGCGCGGATTGACTGATTGAGTGATATGGTTACGGACGTAGCTTGTGGCGAGTTGTAGCCGAGAGAAATTGAAGGTATATGTAGTGATTTTCGTTTTTTCCTATATGGAAACTCTGGACGTTGAGTGTATTGAGTTATCATTTGTTGCGGTAGTGCACGCTAGTGATTATTAGCGTGTGGTTAGATCTTCGGATTTGTAGAAGATGTTATGGATGTCGGGCTTGGTTGTGTTTCGTAAGATCGTGAGGCGTGATGACGATGTTTGTCGGCAAATTGTTCTACTCTTAGGACAATTGTGAAGTGTATGGTATGAGTTTGGATACTCGGCGTAGGAGCAACGGTTACGGTTGTTTCGACTCGTGGGTTGATTACCCAATATTGTTGTATTATGATGCATTAGTGCACGAAGCGAGAGTGCGAATGCAAGTACTACTTGTGTGACTCCGCATTGGAAGCGGAGATGTTCGAGGGAGAACTGCTTAACTTCTATTATAGGTGCGGATCACGAGGACGTGATCCAATTTAAGTGGGGGAGAGTTGTAACACCCGTTTTCAGTTACGAGATATTTCGAATGACATTCGAAATACGAGGCATGTAAGTGTATATTTCGATCCCAAATAAAGTTGGAGTTGATGTTCTAAAACCTTACCATTGGATAGTAAATCTCATTACGTTTCCAATGATATTTGATTAGTCGAAAACGGAGTTACGGTTTGAAAGTTACGACCAAAACAAGTTCAGTTTCAGACTCAGTTCATTGGGACTCCGTCCAGACTTTGGGACGCCGTCCAACAATGAAGGTCATGACGCCGTCCAAGCTTTTTGGACGCCGTCCAGAAGGCCTGACGGGCCAGCAGCTCTATTTTACTCAAATTAAAAGGGGTATTTGGGTCTTTTCACTTGAGGTCGGTTTGGGATCATCAAAAATGATCTAGAACTCCATTTGGAGCTCATTCTCACCCACACAAAACACTCTCATCTTATTTTAGAGAGAGAGGGTTAATTTAGAGTGAGAAAGCTTGGTTTGGTGAAGAAGATGAGCGTTTCGGGTCAAAGCTCGAGAGTTAAAGTTGTTCCTTTCGTTCATGGCTACATTTTGGTAGTATTGGTAAGTCTCAACTCCGAATTTCATTGTTAAGATTCTTGTGTACATTTAGGGTTTGAGCTTGTTATTTGTAAAACCCTTTAGATGATGAAGAGGGTTTATGGAAACCCACTATTTTGATATTTTGCGGGTTTTGGGTTGGTTAATGATTTAAGCATGTTTAAGGTTTGTAAGTGGGGTATAATCACTAGTATTAGTGATTTTAGGAGTGTTGGAACTTGTAAGACCCATTTGGGGGTAAAATGAGTGAATTTGGGTTATGTTGAGATAAGGAAAACCCTAATAGCTATGATCTAGGGTTTGGCCATGTGAATTGAAGTTGTAAGTGTTAAATTGTGTTGATTAGTCATTAATACACTTGTAAATGATGGAAGAATTGTAAATGGGTCATGTTTGGCTAAAATGTTATGTATAAGTGTTGAAATGGGTCAAATGAGTTAAGGTTGACCTAATTGGGTGAAATGGGTATGAAACACCCTAAGTTTGTGCTAATTGGTGTTAGTAGACTTACATCACTAGTTTTAGTAATTAAAGATGAGTCTTGACCATTTTATGGGCGGTTTTGGGTATGAGTGAGTATTGTGGTTAATTCCACAAGTTGTGTATTGAATGTGTACTTATGTATTAGGTACCTTGCTCGAAGCATACGGAAGTGCTAAATCACCACCGACGTGATAAGGTGAGTGGAATAATTATATGCGTATGTATATAATGTATCTATTTGTTGTAGCGTGAAAGGTGTAGTGTCGAGGTGTTAAGACAGTGAAGAGTGTAGCATCGAGGTGTTAAGATGCCACTCGGGTGTAGCATCGAGGTGTTAAGATGCCACCTAGGAGTGTAGTGTCGAGGTGTTAAGACACCACTCCGTAAAATAATGAGTGTTGCATCGAGGTGTTAAGATGCCACTCGGGGTGATGTGTCGAGGTGTTAAGGTGCCACCCTAGGGGTTAGTGGTGCGAGGTGTTAAGTGCCCTAATGGATGTTATGAACACCGATGGAGTTTTCGCGAGCGCTGTTCCCTTGTACTATTGGTCGACCATGGTTATTTGTGTTGTAGCGTAAGCATATTATATTTGTTCATATTATATATGCTTTTGTTATGCTAGCTTGATTATTGGAGGTTATAGCTTGTGATTGTGATGATAAGCTAATCGTGTTGCTAGCATGTATGCGGTATGTGTGTAAGTGTTTGCAAGTAGGTATATTATATATGTATGTGTATAATTATTGCATTCACTAAGCTTTATGCTTAACCCTCTCGTTGTTTACCTTTTTACAGGTATTTTGTTATGAAGCTAGCTAGTTGTTAGACTAGAGGCATAGGAGCGCTTGGGCTCGAAGGGGTAGCTTTTGGTTATATGGACGCGGATTGGGGATTTAGTAGTCTCCGGGATTATGCTCTTGGTATTGGGTTGGGTTATAGAGTCCTAATCCGTCTAAAGAGATAAATGGGTCGAAATTGCTATATTATTTGTAAAACGGGTCATTGTGGGCTCGGTGTTGTAAAACTTGTTTTTATGGTGGAAATATCTTAGTTTTACTTAATATGACATATTGTGAAATTGGTTACGTTTAAAAGTGTCGGGAAGCGGGTTTTCCACTCGCGTGTAAATAAAAACTGATCAGTCCACTTTAGTTCGTTTGGACGCCGTCCAGAATCATGGGACGCCGTCCTGGTCTTTATCTCTGGACGCCGTCCAGATTATGGGACGCCGTCCAGATACGTTGTCTGACAAAAAAATTTTAAGGCGTGTTTTTGGTAAAACGATGTCGGGTTGTTACATCTGGACTGCTCATCTGGAACCCACTGTTGCACAAACCTTAATTTATCCATATACTACTCAATCACCTCATCTATCGTCATCTGAGGTGTCATTTTCATCGCCAGAAATTCCGTCTTAATTCGATTGAGGTCATAGGACGAACAATACTGCTCACAAACTTTACTATAAAATTGTTCCGAAGTAATCATGTTCACTTGCTCTTTCGGTATACTAGAAATAACCGTATCCCACCAAACCATTGCCCTATTCTTCAGCATACGACTAGCATAAATAACCTGCAATTCTGGTTCACACTGACATGCCTCAAAAACTCTTTCTATCTCTCTTAACCAGTTAAGAGTCACTGTTGGGTTAGAACTTCCTGAATACTATGGTGGATTGCAATTAAGGAACTGTTTGAACGTACATTTCTTTGGTTGTTGAAACATCGGCATCTGATACGGACCCCACATCTGATTTGGGAACTGTTGATTATACTGAGGTGGTATATGAAACTGTTGAGGAAACTGATACTGAGATGGTAACCATTGCTGTTGTTGGAAAGCACTTCCAGTTTGCTGATACATATTTGGCTGCACCGGATACCCACTAAACATCTGATTCGGTACACTACCACTTGGATTCACGGTTACCTGACGTTGTTCTAATTCCCTTATTCGGTCCTGTGCTTCCTTTAACTTACTTTGCAAATCTATTATTTGTTCCTGTGGATCCTCTTCTGACACGTACCCGTCTTCATCTGGGGCTCTGAATGTTCTGGGGGCTGACGGACCAGTTGCGTTTCCTGCATTATCTGCCATATCTGCACTACCACAACAACTCACACCAACGCTTAGTGGAAAACATGTTAGTACCTATCAACTAATGCATGTAATCCCTACATTCACTTAACCCGTCCCCTCAGATATGTTTGACACAACACAAGGTTTGGGAACATGACATTCAACACAATGTACATGCGGCCAAACCTATGCTCTGATACCAAGTTGTAACACCTTGATTTTTTTTTTAAATCACAGCGGAAGTCTTAATTTACATAAATACCCTTAGTTAATTACGAACATGATTATCACAAATCATTAGCTAGTTACTTATTACAAACCACCGGTGTTACGTTAAACAACTAGTTACATATTTATAAAAGTTAAGACATCAGAGTTCATCTTGTCAAACATATCGCCAACCCAACTCCCGTCCCTACCAGCACTAAGATCGAAAACCTGCAAGGTATGAGGTGAGGGGGGTTAGCACGAGGCTAAGTGAATGGAATCATCTAACAGATCTAGCATACAGTACCAACTTGTACAACTACAACAACTACAACAATCCATAACAGGCAACTGACAACTAATAACTAGCAACTATCAACTGGCAACAATCAACTATCAACTATGCTCCAACTAGAGACTCGGCGGCTTGTACGAGCACACGACCACTAGCTGATCAGTCTAGCGTCTACCGAAAGTCCTTACTACTGAATCTCCAGTATAGTAAATCCACACGCAGGTGATGCGTCATTCAGTACTATACTCAATAAACAGTAGCCAACTGGACCCAACCACAACAAGGTTGACCTCTCTGAGCTAAACCTAACAACAATAGGATCTAACAGGCAACTACAACTTATGCACACAACTGTTAAGCAACTATCACTACGAACAACTGTTCCTACGACTAGCATGGCAACTCTACGATGATCATTATTACAACATATCTACTAAGCATAGCAACTATAACAGTATAACATAGTAGCATAACTTGCTACTCTATACTACACCCGGAGATAATCCCACTCACCTATTACCAGCTACAGCTCAGTTATCTTACTTCTGAGCTTCTTCCTTGTTCTTATCACCTGAGAACAACACAACGAAGTCAATATACATATCTCAATCAATAGTATAATCAAATCATACTATAAACTAGGTCATAACACCATATATTCATAATTTTATGAGTCTACATCATGACTCCATTCAATAATGGCATACAGGTGCGTGCAAAACACGACATACACACTAAAACTCCTTTTCCGACCCCAAAACAGTTTGATCTAGTTTCTTAAAAGTTCATCATTGAAAAGTATTCTTTATTACGATTCTAACGATAGTTTATTCATCAAAAACGGAGTTACGTTTTGAAAGTTACGCCCGTTTCAATTTCATAAAAGGTACTGTAGCAAATAGTGACACTGTAGAAAAAATGACACTGTAGCAACTCGGGCACTGTTCAACTCGGTACTGTAGCAACTCGGCACTGTAGTAAATAGTGACACTGTATCAACTCGGTACTGTAGCAACTCGGTACTGTAGCAGCTCCGGTACTGTAGCAACTCGGGTACTGTAGCAAACTGGGTTTCGAACCAATTTCGCTGATTTCGTATTTTTTTTTCTCCAAAAACTCGATTTTTGAGCGATTTTGATCAAATTTTAAGCACATGAAAGCTACTAAACATATATACAACCTATTTCTAACATCTATTGAGCATCACAAACACATATATTCAAGAATCAAGCATCAAAATGCATAAAACCCATATGAACCCAAAACCCATTTTGAGCAAGAATTAATACATGAATCTATGATATGCATACCTTATATTGATCACGAAATCACAAGGAGTATATATCTAGCTTCAATTAATCCAAAGACTCACAAAATCAAATTAGGGTTTATGTGTGTGTTTGTGTATACGTTCGTGTGTGGGTTTGATGAAATGAGAAATGGATAGAACTATCCAGATACATACACTTAAATGAGTTACAAACTCATACCCCATATCACACAGGTATTTACCAGTTATCTTATCTGATAACCTTTCGTATCTCCTTAGGCGGTCCTAATGGAGTCCAAATTAAATAAACCAACATGTTCTGTGACCCTTGTCACAAACTGGTCTCAACTAAACAACCAAATAATTATAAACATATAATTATAAAAATCACTAATTACGCCCTACCCCAGGGTACAATGGTCATTTCATCTAGGCCCAAAATGCGGGTGTTACAAAAAACCTTAAAAAGTTGAAAATAAAGCTTGAAGAAAGCGATGAATATTTGTGGAGAAATATGCTTTTTTGATCTTGAACAAAGGTAAAAAAAAGTGAAGGTAAAAGGTTATGGCTGTTTATATAGGAACTCATCAATGCATTTTTTATGGACACGATCGTGACACGTGTATGGACAAGTTTAAAAGTTTGAGTACGAAGAAACGCTTTTTACAGCTAGAGGCGCGTGGAGTTTTTCAACCATTTAAAAACAATCATCACAAAGTCAGTAAAATTCGTCTGTCATTAATGCGTGTAACATTTTCCCCGATGCAAATGGGAAATGTGAAGACTTGTTTATGATGTGTTAGCAAAAGTTTAACAACTTAACCCTTTTTCAAACGTTTAAGTCATTAAACTGGGGGCATTTAATGGTGTATCCTATCGTATACACGCATAAAGGCATAATATTTGCATGAAATTAGCATCAGAAACACTGGCAACAACAGTTTTGTGAAACTGTCCGTCCAGCGTTCTCCGCTGCGTGGGCTGCGCGGGCTGCATCCGTCATGCGTAAGCCCTGAAGGTCGCCTAGCGCTTAAGCCCTGACCGGAGAGCGTCACATCCAGCATAAATATCGGATCACGAATAACAGAATGCAGCATCATCTGACACGTGTCCCCGAATACTCTGGTGGATCTATCACTATAAATAGACCCCTTGGGTCATCATTTTACACATTCAGACACACTGATAATTTGTGACCAGAGATTTTACCTTTCTCTCTCACATAGTATTTTCTCTCACTAGTAGTCATCCGGCTAGTAGCTCAATGCTCAGCGGACAAAGATTGATTAAGCCATCCCACAGATTTCTATATCTGTGACCCGGGTCTGCAGGGGTTATTTCCCGAGGGTAAACATCAATCGGCAACATTCCCCCACTTTTAGCTAGATACTTCTAGTATTTATGCTGACACACTAAGCCTTACCTCATAAGGAAATAGGTGTCAATAGTCACAGTGAAAAAATTGTCTTCAATCATCGAAGATCAACTTCTTGTTGTTGCTTGAAACCGAGGCCAAGAAAAAATTCGCAACCCACTTGTTCCAAGAAACTTGAAATATTTGTATGGAGAGCCTTAAATAAGGGGCTTCTCGTGCGAATAGAATTAGATAAAAGAGGAATCAACTTGAATAGTGTCTAGTTTCCTCTATGTGACGATGACTTGGATGCCCTCTATGTGAAGATGACTTGGAATCAGTAGAGCACACACTTATTTTTTGCAATCATGCTCAAGAGGTATGGTCTCGTGTTTTCAAATGGTGGAATCTTGAAATTTTTTTGACTTATAGTATTTACGAGATCCATCGAGGCAATTCATCGTGTGTCATGTCAACTGTCGACACATATTTCCTTATGAGGTAAGGCTTAGTGTGTCAGCACAAATACTAGAAGTATCTAGCTAAAAGTGGGGGAATGTTGCCAATTGATGTTTACCCTCGGAAAATAATCCCTGCAGACCCGGATCACAGATATAGAAATCTGTGGGGTGGCTTAATCAATCTTTGTCTGCTGAGCGTTGAGCTACTATTCGGATGACTTCTAGTGAGAGAAAATACTATGTGAGAAAGAAAGGTGAAATTCAGGGCTTACGCATGACAGATGCAGCCTGCGCAGCGGAGAATGCTGGACGGACAGTTTCACAAAACTGTTGTTGCCAGTGTTTCTGATGCTAATTTCATGCAAATATTATTCCTTTATGCGTGTATACGATAGGATACACCATTAAGTCCCCTCAGTTTAATGACTTAAACGTTTGAAAAAAGGTTAAGTTGTTAAACTTTTGCTAACGCATCATAAACAAGTCTTCACATTTCCCATTTGCATCGGGGAAAACGTTACAGGCATTAATGACAGACGAATTTTACTGACTTTGTGATGATTGTTTTTAAATGGTTGAAACATTCCACGCGCCTCTAGCTGTAAAAAGCATTTCTTCGTACTCAAACTTTTAAACTTGTCCATACACATGTCACGATCGTGTCCATAAAAAATGCATTGATGAGTTCCTATATAAACCCCCATAACCTTTTACCTTCACTTTTTTACCTTTGTTCAAGATTCAAAAAGCATATTTCTGCACAAATCTTCATCGCTTTCTTCAAGCTTTATTTTCAACTTTTTAAGGTTTTTCATCTTTCAAGGTTAGTTACATTTCATCTCACTGTTATTTCTTATTAACTTTTCCTATTCACATTATTACCATGGCTTTTGTGTCGAGTACTGGCTAAGAAAATGTAGAGCTTTCCACTTCAGAAACAACTGACCCTCCTGAGGTTAGTGCGATAGCATCATCACTATCTGAGAATCACTTTGACGGTATGAAGATTGCTTTTTGATGTGTGCGAGGTGTAGTACGAAATAGATTATATTTTACTACGAAATACTATTAAATACGATACAATTTACACAAGTTATTTATTTATTTATTTGAATGGATATACCTAAACCTTGCTACAACACTTATAGGCAGTGTACCTAATCGTAGAGTAGTGTAGTTTTTAGTAAGTCCGGTTCGTTCCACAGGGAGCTAGCTGAGTTTAACGCTATATATATTTTAAACTATATTTGTATAATTATATATATATATATATATATATATATATATATATATATATATATATATATATATATATATATATATATATATATATATATATATATATATATATATATATAAGTAATATAGTAGTATTATTATAAAAGGGGGTTTTTACCGTTTAATGACCGGTTTGTCGATTTTAAAACTTAAATCACAATTAAAACCTAATGTAAAATATTAAATATAAATATGACTAATTTAAAGCGTAAGTAAATGATGATAAATAAAAGTATAATAATTAAAAGTGCGATAATTTAAAGTACGATAAATAAAATGACGATAAATAAAATGATAGTAAATAAAAGTGCGATGAGATATAAAATAGAGGAATTATGCTTATTTAAACTTCCGTAATCATGATGTTCGACGTGTTGATTTTAATTTATTACCATGGGTTAATTGTCCTTTGTCCTGGATTATTCGATATGTCCATCTGGTTTTTGTCCATAATAGTCCATCGGTCATAAATATAAAGTGCGAGTGTCCTCGTCAAATTACCCTTATACCCGAAGTCAAATATTCCCACTAATTGGGGACTTAAACGGTAACAAGGTCTTAATACTTTGTTAATAATTAAATCAGGTTATCGACTGCGTGTAACTCAAGGTTTTAATACGTTGTTAACAATTACACCAAGTGTCCTTGTATGTAATCCACCCCTATTTTAATGAGTCCATTGACTATTAATCCATCCCCGTGTCCGGTCAAATGAACAATTATTAGTATTTATAAATATCCCGCCCATCGTGTCTGATAATGCTAAAAACGAACACATATTTCATAGCATTATCCTTCAAGAAAGACAAGCTTCTGGTTGCAATTGTTCTATTTACAAGTGATATTCGTTTAAATAATAAAAGGTAAAGACAAAAGACAGATTCGACGAATTGAAGACGCAAATGACCAAAACGCTAAAAAGTACAAAAGTACAATCCAAGAGGTTCAATTTATTGATGAGAAACGTCTCAAAATTACAAGAGTACAAGCCGTAAAATGCAAAGTACAAGATATTAAATAGTACGAAAGGACGTTCAAAAATCTGGAATCGGGACATGAACCAACTATCAACGCGCGACGCACCGGAGCTAAAATTACAAGTCAACTATGCACACGAATATAATATAATATATAAATAATTCTATAAATTATTTATATATTAATAACCGTCGGCAAATAAGAAAACAAAAGTACATGAGCTGGAAAAGCAGGCCATGCGATCGCATGGCCTGGAAGAGTTAATCCCATGCGATCGCATGGCACCCAAAGTCTGGCCACATCTATAAATTGAATCATTTTTCGAACGAAATAAACACATCTTTTTCTTTCCTTTCTCTGCACTCTCTCAACATATATATATATATATATATATATATATATATATATATATATATTAATTTAAGATTAATAATAATAAGGTTATAGTGGCGAATGTTTTAAGTTTATAAGTCGAAATTCTGTCCGTGTAACACTACGCTATTAATACTAATTGTAAGTTATGTTCAACGTTTTTAAATTAATGTCCCGTAGCTAAGTTATTATTATGCTTATTTAAGCCGAAATAATCTTGATGTTGGGCTAAATATTAAAGACGGGGTTATTGGGCTTTGTACCATAATTGAGGTTTGGACAAAAGACCAACACTTGTAGAAATTGGACTATGGACTATTAATGGGCTTTATATTTGTTTAACTGAATGATAGTTCGTTAATTTAATATAGAGATTTACAATTTGACGTATCTATAAATAACCATATACACTCGATCGGAAATGATGGGCGGGATATTTATAAATATTAATAATCGTTCATTTAACAGGACACGGGGATGGATTAATAGTCCATGGACTCATTAAAATAGGGGTGGATTACATACAAGGACACTTGGTGTAATTGTTAATAAAGTATTAAAACCTTGGATTGCACGCAGTCGAAATCCTGGTGTCATTATTGAACAAAGTATTAAGACCTTGTTACAGTTTAAGTCCCCAATTAGTTGGAATATTTGACTTCGGGTATAAGGATAATTTGACGAGGACACTCGCACTTTATATTTATGACTGATGGACTGTTATGGACAAAAACCGTATGGACATATTGAATAATCCAGGATAAAGGACAATTAACCCATGGTAATAAATTAAAATCAACACGTCAAACATCATGATTACGAAAGTTTAAATAAGCATAATTCCTTTATTTTATATCTCATCGCACTTTTAATTATCGCACTTTTAATTATCGCATTTTTATTTATCGTCATTCACTTTACGCTTTAAATTAAGTTGTATTTATATTTAATATTTTACATTAGGTTTTAATTGCGACTTAAGACATAAAATCGACAAACCGGTCATTAAACGGTAAAAACCCCCCTTATATAATAATAATAATATTATTATTACTTATATATATATATATACAAATATAGTTTTTAAAAATATAGCGTTAAACTTGGCTAGCTCCCTGCGGAACGAACCGGACTTACTAAAAACTACACTACTGTACGATTAGGTACACTGCCTATAAGTGTTGTAGCAAGGTTTAGGTATATCCACTCTATAAATAAATAAATAACTTGTGTAAAATTGTATCGTATTTAATAGTATTTGGTAGTAAAATTAATAACTATTTCGTATATACCTCGCATAACATCAAGTAGTTTTGGCGCCACTGCCGGGGAACTTCAACAACGCCGAAGCGAAACGCTATAAAAAAATTTATTTTTTAAGTTAGTTTTGTAAAAATATATTTATATAAGTTTTAAACATAAAAATATAAAAACATAAAAAAAAGAGAAAAATATATTTCTATATTTTTAAGTATTTAAATTAAAAAGTTTATATTTTTATTGTTAAAAGTTATAAAAACTAATAAGTAAATTATTTTTTAATTTATAAGTTTTGTTTAAGTTATTTTATTTTATTAAAAATCAGAAAAAAATAATATAAAAGTAATCGGGCCAAACTGTAGCAGCCCAAACAATTGACCTGGTACCCGAAGTCATGCGACCGCATGGTATTAAAACACTCAGCTCATGCGATCGCATGAGCTGATTGGACAAGTCTGAAACCTTAGACAACAAAATTAGGGTTACGTACTATTAATTATTATTATTAATTAATAATCTAATTAGGGTTTAAATATTTAATTAGTTATTAATATTGTTTTATAATTAGTAATATTAAGTTTTAATATTATTATTAATTATATAAATTAATACTTTTATAAAAAATAATATAAAAATAATATTTTTTTTAAAATTGTATTTTATCACATTAGTTATTTTTATATTTCGTATCTTTTTAATCATTTAATCGTAATTTGTATATTTTATCGTTCGTAATTAGTTTTAAGATATAGTTTTTACCGTAGTTATTTTTATTTCTAGATTTTTAGGCTTTGCCGTAAGATTCCTTAAGTGCTTTTTCTTTAGATTAAGATTTAGATGCTTTAGAATTATGCGATGTCGTTTTAAGATTTTAGTACTTTTTAAGTTATTGCCGTTTTGGATATAGAATTCCTTTTAAGCTTTAATATCTTTAGACGCAAGTTTTAATTTTTAGTTTTTAGATTTTTTAGTTTCGACACTTTACTTTCTTATTATTATTTTTCGACTTTTTATTTTTCGACGCTTATTTTTCGATATTTTATTATTCGACGTTTTTCGACGCACTCTTTTTCTTTCTTATCTCTCGACGCTCTAGTTTTTAGGACATAGAATTTTTTTTTATTTTCTTTAAATTTCGACGAAAATTTATTTTAAGCGGTTAAATTGATATACATCCAAAATTTTCTGGTTCGTAGTAATAGTTGAATTTGTTAGTGGCGAGTTGTGGGCTTCCGATTTAAAGGGTCCTGGCTACCTGCTGCATCTATTGGCTATTCGAAACGTGAGCAAAATCAGAAAAGTCTATTAATTTGATAACTTATATAATTTTATCTTTTATAACTAATAGGACATTCAGTGAATGCACCGAGCAAAACGTTCACCACCATTCATACGTTCACCACCTGTAACTCGATCAAGACATCTAGCCAATATTGTCGTCGTTGATTTTTCTTTAGAATCGTCATCTAGTCGACCAAGTACTCCAATTCAAATTTCCGATAATCCATTTTTTGAACCCGACCTCACAATTGAGAATCCGGAGGATATTCAGGGACAATTCAGAGATCCTGAACCACTAATCATTCCTCCTGAACCACAAATCACTCATCCCGAGATTGTCGAGGAAGAAACCATTAAGTCAGAATCCTCTAGTGATTCAGATTCTACAAATTCAATCATGGAAAATCTGAAACCTCTAAGTATGGAAGACCGAATGAGGGCTAAACGCACTGGCCAAGGTCATGCAATTACTCAATCAGACATTAATGCACCAGATTATGAAATCAAAGGACAAATCCTACACATGGTAACTAATCAATGCCAATTTAGTGGTGCACCGAAGGAAGATCCAAATGAACATCTTCGAACCTTTAATATGATCTGTACTCTATTCAAAATAAGAGAAGTAGAGCATGAACAGATCTATCTCATGTTATTTCCCTGGACTTTAAAGGGAGAAGCCAAGGATTGGTTAGAATCGTTACCTGAAGGGGCGATTGATACATGGGATGTTTTAGTTGAAAAATTTCTTAAACAATTCTTTCCGGCATCTAAAGCCGTAAGACTTCAAGGAGAAATTGTTACGTTCACACAGAATCCAAATGAAACTCTATATGAGGCATAGACAAGATTTGGAAAGTTGTTAAGAGGATGTCCGCAACATGGTTTAGACACTTATCAAATAGTACAAATATTCTACCAAGGATGCGACATCACTATAAGAAAAGACATCGATATAGCAGCTGGTGGTTCCATTATGAAGAAAACCGCAACTGAAGCTTACAAAATTATTGATAACACTGCTTCCCACTCACATGAGTGGCATCAAGAAAAAGACATCGTTAGATCATCTAAAGCGGCTAGAGCCGATTCTAGCCATGACTTTGATTCCATTTCTGCAAAGATAGATGCTTTCGAGAGACGAATGGAAAAGATGACTAAAGATATTCACTCAATACGAATTAGTTGTGAGCAGTGTGGAGGACCACATTTGATAAAAGATTGTCTCAGTATTGAACAAACAATTGAACAAAGAGAGAATGTTTCATACATGACCCAAAGGCCTAGAAATAATTTTCAGAATAATTATCAATCGCCAAGACCAAACTACAATCAGAATTATAACTGAAATGTTCCATACAACAACAACAAGGTCCTAGCAATCAACAAGTATCTAATAATACTTACAACCAGCAAAGACCTATTTTTCCAATTAAACCACCACAAACTGATGATAAAAAGCCAAATTTAGAAGACATGATGTCGAAGCTAGTTGAATCTCAAACGCAGTTTTTCACATCTCAGAAACAAACCAATGAACAAAATGCTCAAGCATTTAGAAATTAACAAGCTTCTATCCAAAATCTGGAACAAGAAGTGAGCAACCTAGTAAGGTTAATTGGAGAAAGAAAACCGGGGAGTCTACCAAGCGATACAAATGCTAACCACCAAAATGAAACAGCTAAATCCATTACCACAAGAAGTGGTATTACACTTAAACCACCTGAAATACCTGTAATTTCTGATGACTCTATTCCTACTCCACAAGCACCACAGCCTGAGCAAGAGAAGGAAACAGAGCCGGTAGTTGATAAGGTTAATGAAGATAACATAGTTAAGGCAAAGCCTTATGTTAAACCATACCAACCACCGCTTCATCATCATCATCATTATCTTATTATTATAGTCATCCTCACCATCCTTTATATTCAATTCACGATAGTAATGGCTCATCAACTAAGTTACGGTTCCTTGCTTTCATTTTTAAAATTCGAACAGGCAAGGCATCTTCATTGTTTAATACATCATCATTCCATGTATTATTATTTTATGTAACAACATTATTATCCTATCACTTTATAAGACCGACCCTAGTATCCTTCCATACTTTATCAACCCACTAACTCCATTGAATAATATATGTCTGTTTCATCTTACATTTCTAGATATCTATTTTGTAAATCGTTTAAACCAAAAAGGAATTGAAAGGTATTATCAGCTCGTGATATTCTCTCAGGAAAAATAACCGAATACCATTTATTCAATCATGGGATCTTTTGGGTGGGTCATAGGTTTGTTAACTACTTGTTGTCAGGAATATGGGAAAACATAAAAAGTAGCGTGGCGGTAGTGAATGTAATATCCTCATGTGCTCATTCTTGGATCCAATTTTTAGAACTTTACAACTGGAAGTGGGTCTCAACTAATAATAAAAACCTTACCTAATTATTAGAATATTGGCACGTCCCTTTAGTTGGCACAACTAGTCGGCCAGGCCTTGTTCTTTTATCCCACTTGATTAGTTGAATAAAAAAAAAATGCCATATATATAATTCATAACCAAGTTGGTAACACCCGATACCATTATCTAATATTTGTATTTCTTTTATTGTTCTGTAAGTTCTGCAAACCCTTTTCTTTGTTTCCTCGTCGTTACCTTGTTTCAACAGAAGTAGAAGTGGACAACGATGAGCAACTGGATCGATGGTGATTTTTATGTGATTCTTCTTGGTTTATTCCATCTTCGCTGATCAGAAAAATAAAATATATATATATATATATATATATATATATATATATATATATATATATATATATATATATATATATATATATATATATATATATATTGTAGTAATATTAGTGGAAGTTGTCGTGATAGTGGTGGTGGAGTTTTGGTGGCCGATGGTTTGAAAGAAAGCAGAAACAAACAGGTCGTTAATGATTGTTGCTGTGAGGGTTTTTAAATGGATGGTGGTGTCGTGATCAATGAAGGTGACCGATGGTTTATGATTTGCAATCGTAAAGAGAAAGATTTATAGAGAGAATTATGGTGAAATTTTGATGGTTCATATGAGGTGGTGTTGATTTGTTTTTGCTCAATCAAAGGAAACATATAAAATGATTTTGGTGGTGATTCAAAGGTGGTCAAGTAATAGCCAAAGGTACAAATAGAAGTTATTGTTTGCTGTGGTCTTTAATGGCAACGAAAGGTGGTGGTGTGATTGTTAATCGTTCACAAACCGAAATAGTTATGAGACTTCATGAGTTTGAGAAGAGAGAAAGATTAGTGAGAGATTTCGCTCCCGGTTGTTGATTGTAAAGAAAAAAATAGGTTGCAAGTTAGATGGTGATCGAATAATTGTTTGTGATTGATAGAAGTGGTAGTAGGTTGAATTATTTACGTACCAACTAATTTGGCCAGTTATATTGAGAATGTGATACTTGTTTCTCAATCAGACAATTTAGAACAGGAGTTTAATAAAAAAAATACAATATAATCGAATTCAATTACTACCTAAATTGTACTACTAATAATGATATGAAACGTATTAGGGACAGAATCCATCAATCTACTACAGTATGAAAAGAATGTGTAACAGATTCATATTCTGAAATCGTAAGTTGATTTTATGTAGTTAATATTATTAATTAATAATTATAATTTTATTAATAATAATCAAAATACTAATAATATTAATAATACTAATAAAAATAATAATTATATTAATAATAAAATATGATAGTATTAATTTATTAAATGATAGTAATAATATTATTAATGATAATAATAATAAATTTTATTATTTTTATAATAATAATGATAACTGATAATTATAATAATAATAATAATGATTTTTATTGATAATGATACCAATAATTATAATAATATTATTAGTACTAATATTAATATTTATTTCTAGCAGTTAAATCTTATTTTCTATCAAATTATATTTCAAATTAAAATATATATATATATATATATATATATATATATATATATATATATATATATATATATATATATATATATATATATATATATATACATGTTTAAATATATATGAATCTATTTACAAATAGTGGTTCGTGAATTCGTCGGGAATAGTCAAAGGTCAAATTGTATACATGAATACAGTTCCAACATTTTTAGACTCGGTTTAATAGACTTTGCTTATTGTGTCGGAAACATATAAAGATCAAGTTTAAATTTGGTCGAAAATCTCTGGGTCGTCACAATACCTACCCGTTAAAGAAATTTCGTCCCGAAATTTGATCGAGGTGGTAATGGCTAACAATAAAAATGTTTTTATGACGAATATGAGTTGATAAATATAGTTTTATCATTATTGAGTAATACAGATAAAACCATTCGATTATTCGAACAGTACGAATGAAGCTGTCACAACAGATTGAGATAGAGATTTAACTTTTGACGTAGTTACGGTGGAATTTAGAAAATAAAGTGCGTCTTAGCTTTTGTCGTTGTCTTGGTTGAATTCCGGTATTCAAGGAATTTAAAAGGAAATCTTGGAAATCTTTAAGATCTGATTCTTCAGAATTTAGGGAAATTAAGATCTCTATAATTAAATGCGATTATCTGCCTCGATTATTCTGTCGGATACTTCCATTATAAATTTACTTCTACTGTTCCATTATTTTCATCACTCCTACATCCAATTCCCAAATTTAAAAGATTGTGAAAACGCTTAATCCAGTTCTAATCCTTGTCCTTATCCTTACTATCGCAACAATCATTCTCCTTTTCCAACTTCCACCGGAGGAATCTGTTTTCTTCTACTTTGCCCTTGGGGTTATAGTGTTTTTAATTCTCCCGTGTCTTTATGTTGTGATAAACATTGATATACACGGTTTGTAATTTCTGTGTTGTTATCGGGCTTTATATTTTCCCTTATATTTTGGAGTTCTTTGCCTTTTTATTCTCTTCTCAACCTCAAGTAAAACGAGTAACGGTCTAGAATTCGTAAGTATGGAGTTTCGAATGATTATAGTATTCTAAGTAGAAAGGAATGTATTAGCACGATTTATTTATCAAATTACCAGAATCCCTGAGGATGGAACTATCAAGAATATATTTTCTTGATATGTTCAGAGGTTAAGTAGAATGAAAGAGTTATGTAACATGATTCATGATAATAGTATGATCTACTGTGAACCATCATCATGTTTCATTAGAAACTCAGCATGACTTACTGTAATATAATCACGTTGGCCGGGCGTTATTATATTATACTAACCCATAATTCAATTCCTAACACTTCTCCACAATTCATTCATAATTTATACTTAGATTTTACAGAAGTTTCCAATATAATGGAATACAGATAACACGAAGAGGTATATAATTTTGGACGAGAATATTTATGAAAATATCCTCAGAAATATCTAAGATATTTATGATGATATTTTGGAATTTCTTAGTTCGAAGGTCGATGAAGAAATTTTTTTCGCAAGATTTTAACATGGCTTCGGAGCAAGATATTCTCTAAAGATTTCATCGGATCCAGAATTACATGGATTCTTTGAATATAGGGTTTGGTCCTCGTATTTGTCCTTGGTCTCCTTCATGGTTAGCTCAATCCATTTTTTTTCAGTACCAAATTTTCTATCGAGCGCTCCCAACACTCCATTCTTTATCATCAAACTCTTGGTCATTTAGGCCATCTACAATTTTACTATTTCCTCTGCATTTAATGCAGCCATATCTGAATCGTTGGTTATCAATCCGAGGTGGTTTCAGGAGAAATGTGTTTTTAGATGATTAAACGCTGATGGTAATATGGTGGAATATAAAAGGTTCTCTGGTATCAATAAATGAGCACGCATATATATCAAGGTTATAATAAGGTTGTTTCGAATGAAAAGTCGAAGTTCACTTGCTGGAGCTGTGAAAAAATTGGCTATTTCGAAAAAGAACTGCAAAGTTATATTGGGGTAATAATAACACTAAAGGAATTAGCACATCTATGTGTTAGACGTTTACTCAGTTTCCGAGAGTTTTTCAGGTGCATAACTATATGCATAAATCTTTTCTTTCGTAGACGAAGTGCGGTTGGTTCATCCTCTTGATTGAGGTGTCTTCAAGAATCATGAAAGGTTTGAACGCAGATTGTAATCGTCATGATACAAACGAAGTTTAAGATGAAATCAAGTGGCAACTTGAGGAAATATTTAACTGTAGTAGATGTAATTTATTTAGGATCTTTTAAGTCAAAATGTGTTGTAATTAATATTTCCTACTCTTTTAATATTTTTTTTTAATTGTCCATGATAGTAGTCCAATAGTCCAATAGTTCAACCAAAACTAGTATATTATAAGGATATAGTCATATAGGAACAGTTAGCTAGGAACAGTCAGCTAGGAACAGTTAGCGTGGATTCTTAACAAAATTTTTCTCATAGTTAATTTGTTTGTTTCTAATAAATTTTATTTTGTCCAATGTTTTCTTCATTATGCCACTTTTTGGATTCTGATAGGTCAAAATCCAAATATGAAATTTGAATGAAAATGGTTATTCTGTGATGAACGAATACGTATGTCGGTGGATGTAAGTAGGATAGTAAATGACTGTTGAATCAGATTCGAAGAATGTAAAGTGTAACTTATTAATGTGAAATCTAAATATTTCTCGGGTATTACCTACCCATTAAAATATTTTCAACATTAACAGTTTGTACAAAAGAATTTTTTAATTACAATGTTTATGAAAATATATATACATATATATTTTCTTCAGATGTAATCTTGGATTTGATGAACTAATATGATATTAATCTCATTTAATTTTTCTGTTTGAATTATAATATATAATCTCTTAAAACATTAGAGTTTTCATAATCGACATGTAGAACAAAGATAAATGATGTAGGACGATATGTAGAGCGAAGATTAAAGATTATAGATATCGCTGTTAGATTGTTGATGGAAGGTGTGAATAATAGCATATGTGAATTAAATATGATAAAAGTCCTTTAAAGCTTCTTTTATCTTTCTCGGGTATTACTTACCCGTTAAAAATTCACATGTCATAGTTAATATGAAAAGAATTTTGTTACGATCTCGGAATATACATAAACATATATACGTATATCCTTTTAATCGTGAACCGAAAGTAATTAAATTAAGATTTCATAATTCATCATTTTTAGTACTCTTCGATGTCTGTGGTGCTTACGGAGCTTGTGGTGATTGCATTGCTTGTGGTGTTGAAGAGGATGCTAGTACTGGTGGTGTTACTGCTGGTGTTAGTACTGCTTGTGGTACCTGCGTAGTAGATGCGAGCCTAGCTTCCAAATCGGATACCGTCACCTCCAGGGTTTCTACTTTACGCCCGAGTCTATGAATTAGTTCTACCCATTCTTCCGTAAGGTTTGTCAATTCTTGATATTTAGTTCAAAGTCTTCTAACTTCTTCTAATAATCCTATCTGATTGGAATTCGGGAGTAGAGGACGAATACTATCTTTAACGACATCAAGTCGACCTTCGAGGCGGAAAATCCGTGCGAAAAGAGTGAAAACGGTATTGCGAATAGGTTCGCTGGTAAGCAGATCGAGCACTCCGACGTTAGGCGGTAAGTTCGGCTCGTGATATGGAGTACTTTCTTCATTTCTCCATAGGGCAAGTATTTCGCGAACCTATCCCCACTTTCTAAAGAAATCACGGTAGTTAATCGGTTGGTGCGCTCCTGTCACGCTGTCTTCGGAGTCAGAGGAACTTGGTCGATTCGTAGAGGCTATCTTACGCGATCACCGAAAAGATTTTTGGTATGAAAAGTTTAGTGACAGTAATTGATAGTTGGATGGTATTCTCAATGCATAATATGCATAGATATATATAATACCAGGATCCCTTAAATTACGGAAAATTTACGGGAGATATCAGGCAAAGTATACCGTAATAGATACGTTAAGCTATGAATTTGTCTATACACTATCGATGCACTAAATGCAATAAGAGGTGTCTAGACTAAGAATGATAAGCAGGTAATTTTCGACACTAAATGATAAGCAAAACTTTTGACATGCAGACACGGTCGAAGTCCAGACTCACTAATGCATCCTAACGATTATCAGTTAGACACACTAATGCAAGACCTGGTTCGCTAAGACCACCGCTCTGATACCAACTTTCATGACCCGTCCTAATCCATCTGGACGAATACATTACATTTGGTTACATCACGAGGTACTTGACCTCTATATGATACATTTAACAAACATTGCATTCGTTTTTGAAAAGACAATCTTTTATTACATCGAAAGTTGACGGCATGCATACCATTTCATAATATGTCCAACTATAATTGACTTAATAATAATCTTGATGAACTCAACGACTCGAATGCAACGTATTTTGAAATATGTCATGAATGACTCCAAGCAATATCTCTAATATGAGCAATGCACATCGGAAGATTTCTTTCATACCTGAGAATAAACATGCTTTAAAGTGTCAACCAAAAGGTTGGTGAGTTCATTAGTTTAACATAAATAATCATTTCCATCATTTTAATAGACCACAAGATTTTCATTTCCAGTTCTCATAAATATACGTCCCATGCATAGAGACAAAAATAATCATTCATATGGTGAACACCTGGTAACCTACATTAACAAGATGCATATAAGAATATCCCCTATCATTTCGAAAAATCCTTCGGACATGATATAAACAACATCGAAGTACTAAAGCATCCAGTACTTTGGATGGGGTTCGTTAGGCCCAATAGATCTATCTTTAGGATTCGCGTCAATTAGTAGATCGGTTTACTAATTCTTAGGTTAACAAGCAAAAGGGGCATATTCGACTTTGATCATTCACCCATATAATGTAGTTTCAATTACTTATGTCTATTTCATAAAACATTTATAAAAATTGCGCATGTATTCTCAGCCCAAAAATATAAAAGGTAAAAAGGCAAATGAAACTCACCTAATGTATTTTGTAGTAAAAATACATATGACGATATTGAACAAATGTAGGGTTGGCCTCGGATTCACGAACCTATATCATTTAGGTATATATTAATACATGTAATTATAATCAAATAAATTAATATATTATATCTTATATATTTAATTTATATATATTTAATATAGTTAATATTTATATAGTTTAATATTATATTTAAAAATCAATAATTTGTTATATGTAAATATTTATATAAATAATCTTTATATATATAATTGTATGTAATATTATGGTAGTTGAAATATATATACACTTTTATAGAAAATATTTATTTGTTATAATAATATTGTTAATGTAAAAGTAGTAATCATAACAATAATAATAATAATAATAATAATAATAATAATAATAATAATAATAATAATAATAATAATAATAATAATAATAATAATAATAATAATAATAATAATAATAATAATAATAATAAAAATAAAATAAGGAAGGCAACCTTATAGCATCAACCAAAAAAATAAAATAAACGCCCATGCCCGGGTTCGAACTCGCAACCTCTTGATTTAGAGAAACACACCCAATCACTGAACTGTCCAATGCTTTTCTGTTTTACCTCCCATCCTAATATATATATATATACCCCGTATTTTTCTGTTTTCTTGTTCTTAAACTAAAACCCAAACTTTCATGAATCCAATTATCAATTAATGGCCCAAGTACCCAATTATTATTACGGTCCAGCTGAAAATGATATTCAGCCCAATCAACTTGTGCAGATACTTGAGGAGAAAAAAAAAAAAATAAATCGTGGACACATAGATTCGAACTCAGGACCCCTCGTTTCCTTAACACACGCCTGACCATCTCCTCTGCATCTCATTTTTTTGTTTTAATTCATGCCCCACATCTAATTACTACTGTTTCAGTCTCTTCTTCTTCATCCATGTTAACCATCATCAATCAACATTATCATTCATCTTCCTTCATGTATCACGTATCATTTTCTGTTACACCATCATCGTCATCATCATTATCTTATTATTATAGTCATCCTCACCATCCTTTATATTCAATTCATGATAGTAATGGCTCACCAACTAAGTTACGGTTCCTTGCTTTCGTTTTTAAAATTCGAACAGGCAAGGCATCTTCATTGTTTAATACATCATCATTCCATGTATTATTATTTTATGTAACAACATTATTATCCTATCACTTTATAAGACCGACCCTAGTATCCTTCCTTACTTTATCAACCCACTAACTCCATTGAATAATATATGTCTGTTTCATCTTACATTTCTAGATGCCTATTTTGTAAATCATTTAAACCAAAAAGGAATTGAAAGGTATTATCAGCTCGTGATATTCTCTCAGGCAAAATAATCGAATACCATTTATTCAATCATGAGATCTTTTGGGTGGGTCATAGGTTTGTTAACTACTTGTTGTCAGGAATATGGGAAAACATAAAAAGTAGCATGGCGGTAGTGAATGTAATATCCTCATGTGCTCATTCTTGGATCCAATTTTTAGAGCTTTACAACTGGAAGTGGGTCTCAACTAATAATAAAAACCTTACCTAATTATTAGAATATTGGCAGGTCCCTTTAGTTGACACAACTAGTCGGCCATGCCTTGTTCTTTTATCCCACTTGATTAGTTGAATAAACCCTTTTCTTTGTTTCCTCGTCGTTACCTTGTTTCAACAGAAGTAGAAGTGGACAACGATGAGCAACTGGATCAATGGTGATTTTTATGTGATTCTTTTTGGTTTATTCCATCTTCGCTGATCAGAAAAAGAAAAAAAAAATTATATATATATATATATATATATATATATATATATATATATATATATATATATATATATATATATATATATATATATATATATATATATATTATATATATATATATATATATTGTAGTAATAGGAGTGGAAGTTGTCGTGATAGTGGTGGTGGAGTTTTGGTGGCCGATGGTTTGAAAGAAAGCAGAAATAAACAGGTCGTTAATGATGGTTGCTGTGAGGGTTTTTAAATGGATGGTGGTGTCGTGATCAATAAAGGTGACCGATGGTTTATGATTTGCAATCGTAAAGAGAAAGATTTATAGAGAGAATTATGGTGAAATTTTGATGGTTCATGTGAGGTGGTGTTGATTTGTTTTTGCTCAATCAAAGGAAACATATAAAATGATTTTGGTGGTGATTCAAAGGTTGTCAAGTAATAACTAAAGGTACAAATAGAAGTTATTGTTTACTGTGGTCTTTAATGGCAACGAAAGGTGGTGGTGTGATTGTTAATCGTTTACAAACCAAAATAGTTATGAGACTTCATGAGTTTGAGAAGAGAGAAAGATTAGTGAGAGATGTGGCTCCCGGTTGTTGATTGTAAAGAAAAAAAATAGTTTGCAAGTTAGATGGTGATCGAATAATTGTTTGTGATTGATAGAAGTGGTAGTAGGTTGAATTATTTACGTACCAACTAATTTGGCCAGTTATATTGAGAATGTGATACTTGTTTCTCAATCAGACAATTTAGAACAGGAGTTTAATAAAAAAAATACAATATAATCGAATTCAATTACTACCTAAATTGTACTACTGATAATGATATGAAACGTATTAGGGACAGAATCGATCAATCTACTACAGTATGAAAAGAATGTGTAACAGATTCATATTCTGAAATCGTAAGTTGATTTTATGTAGTTAATATTATTAATTAATAATTATAATTGTATTAATAATAATCAAAATACTAATAATATTAATAATACTAATAAAAATAATAATTATATTAATAATAAAATATGATAATATTAATTTATTAAATGATAGTAATAATATTATTAATGATAATTATAATAAATTTTATTATTTTTATAATAATAATGATAATTGATAATAATAATAATAATAATAATGATTTTTATTGATAATGATACCAATAATTATAATAATATTATTAGTACTAATATTAATATTTATTTCTAGCAGTTAAATCTTATTTTCTATCAAATTATATTCAAATTAATATATATATATATATATATATACATGTTTAAATATATATGATTCTATTTACAAATAGTGGTTCGTGAATTCGTCGGGAATAGTCAAAGGTCAAATTGTATACATGAATACAGTTCCAACATTTTTAGACTCGGTTTAATAGACTTTGCTTATTGTGTCGTAAACATATAAAGATTAAGTTTAAATTTGGTCGGAAATCTCCGGGTCGTCACACCGCTGATCATCTTTCTCGTCTTGAAAATTCTGAATTAGAAGTTCTAAATGAATCAGCTATACAAGATAACTTTCCTGATGAATATCTTTTGAAGATAGATTATAATGAAATTCCATGGTTTGCAGACTATGCAAACTACTTAGTATGTGGATTCCTTGAAAAAGGATTGTCGTACCAAAAACGAAAGAAATTCTTTAGTGATATAAAACACTATTTTTGGGAAGATCCACAGTTGTTTAAAAGTTATCCCGATGGAATAATACGCCGATGTGTATTCGGAGATGAAACTAGTCAAATCTTAAACCATTGTCACACAGGACCAACAGGAGGGCATTATGGGCCTCAACTAACAGCAAGGAAAGTCTATGATGCTGGATTCTATTGGCCTACAATTTTCAAAGATGCACACCTTCTTTGTAAATCCTGTGATGCTTGTCAAAGGGCCGGAAAAATAAGTCAACGTGATGAAATGCCACAAAATGTCATTCAAGTATGTGAAGTATTTGACATTTGGGGTATTGACTTTATGGGTCCATTTCCAAAATCTCATAATAATCTCTACATTCTCGTTACCATTGTTTATGTATCTAAATGGGTGGAAACACAAGCTCTCCCAACTAACGATGCACGAGTTGTAGTCAACTTCTTAAAACGTCTTTTTGCTAGGTTTGGAACACCGAAAGCTTTAATAAGTGATCGGGGTACTCATTTTTGTAATAATCAACTTGAGAAAGTTCTCAAAAGATATGGAGTGACTCATAAAATCTCCACTGATTATCATCCACAAACAAGTGGATAAGTTGAAAATACCAACCGAGCTTTAAAATGTATTGTAGAGAAAACCGTAGGATCAAATCCGAAGGAATGGTTCAGGAAATTGGAGGATGCACTCTGGGCTTTTAGAACAGCCTACAAAACTCCAATTGGCACTACACCTTTTAGACTCGTTTACGAAAAAGCATGTCACCTTCCAGTAGAAATTGAGCACAAAGCATTTTGAGCTTTGAAGACATGTAATCTTGATTTACATGAAGCCGGACATCTACGGTTAAGTCAATTAAATGAATTAGAAGAATTGAGACATGAAGCATATGAAAATTCATTAATCTATAAGGAAAGAACGAAGAAATGGCATGATAAAAGAATCAAAAGTTTAAAAGAATTTAAAGATGGAGATAGAGTTCTTCTTTTCAATTCACGATTCAAGCTATTTCCTGGAAAATTGAAATCAAGATGGTCTGGACCATTTATAGTGAAAAGAGTTTTCCCATACGGAACAGTAGAGTTAATAAATTCAAATGGGGTTGAATTTAAGGTTAATGGTCACAGAGTTAAACATTACAGAGATAATCCAATGGAAGTTGAAGATGAAGTTAATCACAATTTCGACACCACAGCTAACTAAGTGTGGGAAGATTTGAATCTTTTAAGAGTAATATGTATTTCTGTTAGAGTTAGATATTCTGTTTTCGTGTAGTTCTCGAGAATGGAATCCGCATGGTCTTTCCCTAGCAGACCCTAAAGAACTAGTCTTCTCCCTCCATTCTGAATTTTTATTTCTTTTAGGTTTTACGAGATGAAGAATTCCTTTGATCTGAACCATGGTCTACTACTACACGTTATGATTACTAAACGTAATAATGACACACTTCCGAGTGAACTGGTATCCTTCATAAGAGGCAAAATGGACGAAGTGAGGAAAGAACTCAGGAAAGATCATCATAAGACACATTTTGGTAAAGGAAAATCAAAATCCGCAACAAAAAGAAGAGCACAACACCTTGAAAGATGTCATAAATGCGGAAAATGGTCACACGAAGGTAAATGTTCGAACAATCAAACATATTCAAATACCGAATTTGTTATTCTATGCAGAGAAGGACCGTTCATATGTTTAGAAGAAAAGTTATTGAAGAATCGAGGTTACGCTTATGTATCTATGGAAAACCAAATCACACGACTCTCCTATGAGTCGGCTAAAGCAGGTCTCTGAAAATTCTATCTCACAGGTAAGCATGTACAGTTTTTATTTATTGCTTTTAACCTTTTGATAATAAACGCTGAATCATTCGCTATAAAGTATTAAATTGATATTCAATAAAATTAGGTATGCGAAACCGAAATTATATCATACAAAAATTTATTACATCACTGCGAAATTTACCGTTTATTCTTAAGGTATAAATATCTTTAATCAATCAATCCAAAATATTTCAAAAATTTGTCAGGAGTAAAACTAGGTAATATAGCCGAAATTACTTTACCCAAAAGAGGGGCGTATATTTTTGATAATATTTGATTGATTAAAGTGGGATAAAAGACCAAAAAGATTTTTAATTTTAATTTTTACCTTGTTTTTAAATTAATATTAAATTATTATTGTAAATTTTTAAAAACCAATATATTTAAGTTTTTAAATATATTAATATTTTCAATATAAGTTTGTAAAATTAATGTATAAAAATATTAATGATATTTATATGAATTTTTAATTTTACGCATTTTAAATTTAAGTTTAGTGTGAATTTAAAACCAAAATTTACTTTATTTCATTAAGTTAAAAATTTGATATTTAAAATTCGTCGTGAGTTGAAGACTAGGTCATTGAACCGAAATTGCTTTACCCGAGGGAGGGACGAGAAATTTTGTTGTCATAATTTTTAATCTTATTGATTTAAAGTATGCCAAAAACATTTGAAAAACCCAAAAATCTTTGCTTTTAAAACAATCGCTTTAAAATGACAAATTTTAAAATTTTGTCGAGGGACGGACTAGGTCAACGTACCGAAACCCCCTCAATATAAAAGAAAACAAAATTTTAAATTTATTCCATTTTTGTTTTTATAAGTCAAAGGTTTTATAAAAAAAAAAAAAAAAACCTGGACCCCATGCGATCGCATGGCCCCAGAAAACTGGACAGAAACAAAAACCCAGCGAACTGGTCTCTGTCTCCCACATTTACACACACACAAACACGAACACTCTCAAAAACACTCTCAAAAATCATCATTTTTCACCAAAATTCACCAATTTTCTCACAATAATCCGCTATAATCATGTCTTTTCTCAGATGGGGAAGCAGGAAGGTAAAAATTTCACCCCTAAACTCATAAATTTCCTACTTTTTGTGATAATTTTAATTAATTGCAATAATTTGATTTTGTTAATTTCTAGTGTAATCAGAGTTAAATTGTTAGTATATTATGCATGTATAACCTAGGTTGATGCTATTTAACATGATTTGAAGCCAAAAACTTCAAAAATTTTAGAAATCTTGGGTTTGTGTTCTTGAGCAATTCGGGACTTTTTGATATAAACAGGTTATGTCCGATTTTTGTTATGAATTATTACTAAATTAAGTAGTGTAACATGTTTAGGTTGCTAAAAGATCCAAACATTGATCCTAAACATGATTTTTAAGAATTAAAGTAGACTTTTAAAGTCTAAAATTCATGAACTTGATTAATTTGATGTAATTGCCATTTGAAACTTGTTTAATTGCTAGTAATAATTATTTTGACATGTTATTTGAGATAAAAGCTTATCAACTTTGTAAACATTTTCATATATGTTTATTTAAAAAATTGTAAAATTAATAAAAATATGAAAATGAGTATAAGTTTAATATGGATTAAACATGTTATTGTAATTGTTTTAATTTGTAATTTTGCTAACACTAATGCATATTTGGATGCACAAATTTTGTGTTTAATGTGTTTTGCAGAGAAATACAAATACGAACGGTGCATCATCGTCTAGGTAACCTGATCCGGAACCACGGACAGAGATGCAATATCACGAACCGGAACAACAACAACAACAACAACATTATGATCAACACGTACCATACTATGAGTGATAATGCTAAAAATGAACATATATTTCATAGCATTATCCCTCAAGAAAGACAAGCTTTTAGTTGCAGTTGTTCTATTTACAAGTGATATTCGTTTAAATAATAAAAGGTGAAGACAAAAGACAGATTCGACGAATTGAAGACGCAAACGATCAAAAAGCTCAAAAGTACAAAGTACAATCAAAGTGGTTCAAATTATTGGTGAGAAACGTCTCAAAACTACAAGGGTACAAGCCGCAAAACGCAAAATACAAGATATTAAATTGTACGAAAGGACGTTCGAAAATCCGGAACCGGGACCAGAGTCAACTCTCAACTGTGACGACCCGGAAATTTCCGACCAAATTAAAACTTAATCTTTATATGTTCCAACACAATAAGCAAAGTCTGTAATGTTGAGTCTCAAAATTTGTGAACTGCTTACATGAAACTGTTTGACCTTTGACTGTTCCCGACGATTAAAAAACATTTGGTTGTATGTAAATATGTATATATATGTATATATAAAATGATTAAGTTATTATTAAAATGAATCTATATATAAATGATTTCTGTAAATAATTATTATTATTTGTATAATGTATATATATTAAAATGTTTAAGAATTTAATACTCAAAATAGGTTATTATATAAGGTGAAATAATACAATACAAATTAATCAGTAGAATATGTAAAATAATTTATAATATATTAAGGTTATTATTAAAAAGAATCTATACAAAAATATGATTACTACATATAAATATTATTATGTGTAAATTGTAATATATATATAATTGATATAAATATTTTTTGTTTAAATTTATAATATCTATTTCTATTATGAAATAATATAATAAATATATATATAATACTTAAATATATATAAAACAATATTAATATATTCATATTTACATATATAATATATGATGTAACTAATATGCAAACACAATTATTTAATGATATATAAAACATGTGCAAATATAAAATATTCAGTATATGTTATTATGTAATATATTATATTACGTAATTAATAATAAATAATATTAAAATATTAAATTTGATTATAAATTAAAATATAGTTACTATAGTAATACTATTATCACTTTCTATATTAATATTTTAATATCACCATCATATATTGATATAAAAATTTGATATATATAAAGACTATTATTAATATTATTAGTATTATTATTATTATTAATATAATGATAATTACCAATTATTAATACTAAATTAAATATACAATATAAAAGTAAATATATATATATATATATATATATATATATATGTATATATATATATATGTATATATATATATATATATGTATATATATATATATATATATATATATATATGTATATATATATATATATATATATATATGTATATATATATATATATGTATATATATATATATATATATATACCCGTGATTATCTATATCCCTACCACTTTATTTTTTTTCTGCCTTTTCTTCTTTTGCTCAGGAAACTGTCGACAATCAAACAAACAACTTGATCAATTATTACTTCCGTATTATTCATCTAATTTCAATATATGTGTACCTTTTGTCATTATTGGGAATCAAACAGAAATGTAAACAAATAACTCTGCTATATATATATATTTCTTTTTCTTTTTCGTAAACCCACTTTTATCCATAATCGATTTTCGAATCAAACTTCAAAATCTAATAACGCAGTTGTGTTAGGAATCACTCATTCAAACTTTCTGCAAAATCTCATATTCTAATTCATTATATCGAGTTCCAATTTTTAAGTCAAAGTTTATTTATAAAAAGTCAAACAAATCGTTCATCGCAAAATTCGAATTCGTGTTTATGTTTCCAGGTAAATTAATGGTTCCAATAGTTTCTATACATGGTTTACAAAATATTTCATATTGTAACTATAATCTATTACGTACTCTAAATCAAAAACTAATTAATTTTTTTTATAAAACCGTGAGCTGCTGTTGCAGCGGGTTTTAATTTTTTTTAATTTTTTTCGGTTTCAAATAACTCAGGAACATATATAGATCGTTTATATGCTGTTGGTAAATCCTAAAACTTGTTTTGTAATTCATTAATTATTTGTTTTGGAGCCATGGTCGATTGGTGTGATTCTGATGGAGAAAATGGGGATTAACAGAAATGATATATATATAGTTTAGGATAGTATAAATTCAGATAAACAAGCACAGCCGAATGGTTTGGGGGATTGTCGGGTTAACGAGAGGTCGGAGGTTCAAGCCTCGTAGTGGGCATTTTTTTTACACCAAGCTCTTACAAGGGTATATATCTCTATTTTAATTTCTATTATTATTATTAGCATTATTATTAATTATTATGATTATTATTATGGTTATTATTATTGTTTTTTTTATAGCTATCATTGTTATTGTTATATTATCATTATTATTGAAAATGTTAATGATTATAATATGATATACAAATAAATATGAAATAAGTATGATATGTAGTACTAACTTGTAATATAAAGAATTTATAATATGAATATGAATGAAAGTAAAAGATAAGTAGAATTGTTTACAAAAATATATGTGTATATATGATAAGTAATATGATTATGGTATAAAGTTTACAAAATAATACGAAATACTATGATAAGTTAGCTTGAGGATTAGAATTTACAATGATTAAAAATGTATAGCCATAGTTAACTTAAATAAATAAATAAATAAATATATATATATATATATATATATATATATATATATATATATATATATATATATATATATATATATATATATATATATATATATATATATATATATATATATATATATATATATATATATATATATATATATGTATATGTATAGAAAAATCATAAAAGTTTAAACTTTAATATAAGTATTACTATGAACCTACTTTTGATATATACCGACTATTATTAATTTAAGGTGTAAATATTAATTATATATAAATTATGCATATATTAAAGTACAAAATATATTACAACCATAAATGAGAATTTTGTATAAAATAAATATATAGCTTAAAATAGATTTAATGAAACATTAGTAATATTACATATAAGTTTTAATAATCATATTAACATATTATATATAAATATTCATATATAACAATTTAAATATTTTAATATAATACAAACCAAAAATATATTAATATAACTATATAGATATTAATTATTTGAAATATATACACAAAGTAAATATATAATATATAAATTAGGATATAATAAATAAATTTATTCGATTTCAAGTATATGTTTTAATATATATACAAATGATATAGGTTCGTGAATCCGAGGCCAACCCTGCATTGTTCAGTTTATCTAATGTTGTCATATGTATTTTTACTATAAAATACATTAGGTGAGTTCATTTGCTCCCTTTTTACTCATTACATTTTTGGGCTGAGAATACATGCAAATGCTTTATTAACTGCTTTATAATATTTATATGTGTGAGTTTCATTTACCTTTTTACCCTTTATATTTTTGGGCTGAGAATACATGCGCAACTTTTATAACTGTTTTACGAAATAGACACAAGTAATCGAAATTACGTTCTATGGTTGAATGATCGAAACTGAATATGCCCCTTTTTATTAAGTCTGGTAATCTAAGAATTAGGGAACAGACACCCTAATTGATGCGAACTCTAAAGATAGATCTATCGGACCCAACAAGCCCCATCCAAAGTACCGGATGCTTTAGTACTTCGAAATTTATATCATGTCCGAAGGAGAATCCCAGAATGATGGGGATATTCTTATATGCATATTGTGAATGTCGGTTACCAGGTGTTCAATCCATATGAATAATATTTTTGTCTCTATGCATGGGACGTATGATTATGAGAAATGGAAGTATGAAATCTTGTGGTCTATTAAAATTATGAAATGATTCTTTATGATAAACTAATGAACTCACCAACCTTTTGGTTGACACTTTAAAGCATGTTTATTCTCAGGTACGAAAGAAATCTTCCGCTGTGCATTTGCTCATATTAGAGATATTACTTGGAGTCATTCATGACATATTTCAAAAGATGTTGCATTCGAGTCATTGAGTTCATCAAGATTATTATTAAGTCAATTATATTTGGATATATTATGAAATTCTTTACATGCCTGTCAACTGTCGATGTAACGAAAGTTTGTCTTTTAAAAACGAATGCAATGTTTGTAAAATTTATCATATAGAGGTCAATTACCTCGCGATGTAATCAACTGTTGTGAATCGTTTGTAATCGATATGGACTTCGTCCGGATGGATTAGGACGGGTCTCTATAGTTGGTATCAGAGCGGTGGTTTTAGCGAACCAGGTCTTGCATTAGCGTGCCTAACTGATAGTCGTTAGGATGCATTAGTGAGTCTGGACTTCGACCGTGTCTGCATGTCAAAAGTTTTGCTTATCATTTTTATCGGAAAACATCTGCTTATCATCCTTAGGAAATTACCTACTCATTATTCTTAGTCTAGACACATTTTACTGCATTGACTGCATGAATAGTATATAGACAAAATTCATATCTTAGCGTATCTGACAATTCATATCTTAGTGTATCTGTTACTGTAGACCTTGCCTGATATCTCTCGTAAATTTCTCCTTAATTTAAGGCATCCTGGTACTATATATATCTATGCAAATTATGCATTGAGAATACCATCTAACTATCAATTGATGCCACTAAACTCTTCATACCAAAAATCTTTCCTGAGATCGTTTAAGATGGCCTCTACGAATCGACCAAGTTCCTCTGACTCCGAAGACAGCGTGACAGGAGCACACCAACCAATCAACTACCGTGATTACTGGAGAAAATGGGGATGGGTTCACGACATACTCACCCTATGGAGAAAGGAAGAAGGTACTCCATATCATGAATCAAATCTACCACCTAACCTTGGAGTACTTGACCCGCTCACCGGCGAACCCGTTCGCAATACCGTTTATACCCTATTTGCAAGAATTTTTCGTCTTGAAACTACCATTAATGGAACTAGAGAAGATATCCGACCTCTACCTCACATTGATAAACAACTCGGGTTAGTAGAAGAAGTTAGAGAACTCCGAGCTCGAGTATTAACTTTAGAGAGCACGGTATACAATTTGCAATCATCAACAGTATCACCAACACCAGTAACATCACCAGGCTTAGCACCAATGGCACCAGTACCACCAACAACCCAAGTTTCAACAATCCATGCCTCAACATCTCATTCTGTACCTCGAGTATAATTATCGTTCCACAAATCATTCTACATCATTTATATTCGTTCGACATGACGATTATGTAAACTCTAATGTTTTAGAGATTATGTATCATAGTTCTAATCATAAATCTGATGAGTTTAATATCACATTGACTCATTAAATCCATAATTACATCTGAAGAAAATATATATGTAAATATATTTTCATAAAGATTGTGATTAAAAATTCTTTCGTACAAACTGTTAATGGTAAAAATATTTTAACGGGTAGGTAATACCCGAGAAATATTTAAGATTTCACATTAATAAGTTACATTGTACAGTCTTCGAATCTGATTCAACGGTCGATTACCATCCTACCTACATCTATCGATATACGAATCCGTTCACCACAGAATAACCATTTTCATTCAAATTCAATTTCATATTTGGATTTTTACTTACCAGAATCCAACAAGTGGCATAATGAAGAAATAATGGACACAATAAAAATTGATTAGAAACAGACTAATTAACAATATGGAATTTTGTTAAGAAACCATGCTAACTGTTCCAGCTAACTGTTCCTAGCTAACTGATTACATTCTATTTATCGCATTTTATTTATTGCAATTTAATTATCGCAATTTACATTCCCGCAATTTTATTTATTGTCATCAAATTTCTGTTATTTACTTTACGCACTTTAGTTATCGTTATTTAATTCCTGTTATTTATTTTACGCACTTTAAATATCGGGACACGTATACAAGGTTTTGACATATCATATCGATGCATCTATATATATTATTCAGAATCACCATAGACACTCTATATGCAGTAATGATCGAGTTCTCTATACAGGGTTGAGGTTGATTCTATAATAATATATATACTTTGAGTTGTGATCGAGTCTGAGACATGTACACGGGTCCCGATACGTATTAATTAATTCGGATATTATATATTAAGCTATATATGTTTTATCGGACTGTTAATTGTGGACTATCAAATATGGACTGTCGACATTGGATAATTAAAATGAATTAAAATATTGATTATAACATATGAAACTAAACATATCTTCAAGTTTGCCACTTGATCTCATCTTAAACCTCATCTGTATCTTGACGATTACAATCTGCGTTCAAACCTTTCATGATTCTTGAAAACACCTCAATCGATAGGATGAATCAACCGCACTTCATCTACGGAAGGAAAGGTTTATGCATATAGTTATGCACCTGAGAAACTCTCGGCAACTGAGTAAAAGTTTAACACGTAGCCGCATCAGATCCTTTGGCATTTATTAGCAAAAATAACTTTGCGATCCCTTTTCAAAGTAGCCAATTTTGTCACAGCTCCAGCAAGTCAACTTCAACTTTTCATTCAAAGTAGCCTTACTATAATCCTGATATATACAATTACCCTTTTTATAACGGAGAATTCTTTTATATTCCACCATATTACCAGAAGACGTACCAGCAGCCTCGTTGTTTTTTTTTGGCTTAAATCTCTCTGACAAATCATTATATTTATTCATTGAAACCCTATCATATACTCATCCGTATCTTGTAACGAGAACTGCCATACCAATTACCGGGAATCAGCAAATTTGTATTTTGAGTCTCGCAACGTTTCCACATCAACAGTTATATGTATCCATATAACATTTATCTCTTAGAACTATGATCTTCCATTCTGAAATTCAGAAAAGCACCCAGTCTGTGAATTAATGCTCTAAATTTTGAAAAGTTGAATGAAGCAACAAAAACTATGGATGATTTTAACAGTCAAAAGTTTGATAAAAAAAAAGATACGTTGGAAAAGCTCAAAAGGAAGTTTGGTACTGAAAAACGAATTGAGCAAACCATGAAGGAGACTCTGAGCAAATCACAAGGACTAAACTTGTACATAAAGAACCCTGATGATTCTGTTTCTGATGAAGTCTTTAGTGAATATCTTGCTCCTTATTTATTCTAAATCCTTGTGAAAGGATTTTCTTCATCAACATTCGATCTCAGAAATTCTGAAAATATCATCATAAATATCTTTGATATTTCCGAGAATATTTTCATAACAATTCTTATCTGAAATCATTAATCTCTTCGTGCTATCAGTGTTACATCATATAGAAACTGTTAGTTTCTATATTCTGTAAACTTTCGAGCTTGAAATATGAATGTTATTGAAGTAATGTTGGGAACTGATGCATGAGTTAGTATAATATAATGACACTTGATCAACGTGATTATATTACAGTAAGTCATGCTGAGTTTCTAATGGAACGTGATGATTCACAGATCATAACGTCATCATGTGCCATGTTACACGACTCTTACATTCTACCCAATCTCCAAGTATATCAAGAACATATATTCTTAATAGTTCTATCTTTTCAGATATTCTAGTAATTTGAAAAATCAAGATCGTGCCATTACGATTTCCTTCTAGAACATTAACTATGTTCATTTCAAAATCCATATCTACGAATTCCGGACCATTATTCGCTTGACTTGAAGTCGGGAAGAGGAGACGAAAGTATGGAACTCTTGAATATAAAGAAAATATAAAGCTCGACAACAACACATAAATTACAAACCGTGCATATCAATACGTATTGCCACGTAAAGGCACGGGAAAATTAAAAACACTATAACCCCAAGATAATAGTAGAAGTAAATATAATCCTCCGGTGGTAGATGAAAGAGAAGAATGACAGATATGAAAGTTAAGAGTATATCAAGGATCAGAACTGGATGGAGCATATTAATGAATGCTTTAAAAATATGAATCAGGGGAGAAAGAATGGAAGGTGTGAGCTGTGAAAATAAGGAAACGAAGGGAGTGGATTTATAGTAAAATATCCGACAGAGCAATCGAAACAGATTATTGCATTTAATCAAAGAAGATCTGATTTCCTATATCGCCGAAGAACCAAATCTTATTACGAAGATTTTCTTTAAATCCCATGAATTCCGGAAATCAATCATAACTACGTCATCAGTTCCCTCTCTTGCAATAGCTTCGATTATACTCTTCGCGTAATCAATTTTTTTTTTACCTATATTACTCACTGATGATAAAACTCTAATTTCTAGCTCGGATACATCATGAAAACATACTTATTGTCAGCCATGACCATTCCACTCAAATTTTGGGACGAAATTTCTTTAACGGGTAGGTACTGTGACGACCCAGAAATTTCCGACCAAATTAAAACTTAATCTTTATATGTTCCAACACAATAAGCAAAGTCTGTAATGTTGAGTCTCAAAATTTGTGAACTGCTTACATGAAACTGTTTGACCTTTGACTGTTCCCGACGATTAAAAAACATTTGGTTGTATGTAAATATGTATATATATGTATATATAAAATGATTAAGTTATTATTAAAATGAATCTATATATAAATGATTTCTGTAAATAATTATTATTATTTGTATAATGTATATATATTAAAATGTATAAGAATTTAATACTCAAAATAGGTTATTATATAAGGTGAAATAATACAATACAAATTAATCAGTAGAATATGTAAAATAATATATAATATATTAAGGTTATTATTAAAAAGAATCTATATAAAAATATGATTACTACATATAAATATTATTATGTGTAAATTGTAATATATATATAATTGATATAAATATTTTCTGTTTAAATTTATAATATCTATTTCTATTATGAAATAATATAATAAATATATATATAATACTTAAATATATATAAAACAATATTAATATATTCATATTTACATATATAATATATGATGTAACTAATATGCAAACACAATTATTTAATGATATATAAAACATGTGCAAATATAAAATATTCAGTATATGTTATTATGTAATATATTATATTACGTAATTAATAATAAATAATATTAAAATATTAAATTTGATTATAAATTAAAATATAGTTACTATAGTAATACTATTATAACTTTCTATATTAATATTTTAATATCACCATCATATATTGATATAAAAATTTGATATATATAAAGACTATTATTAATATTATTATTATTATTTATATTATTAGTATTATTATTATTATTATTAATATAATGATAATTACCAATTATTAATACTAAATTAAATATACAATATAAAAGTAAATATATATATATATATATATATATATATATATATATATATATATATATATATATATATATATATATATATATACCCGTGATTATCTATATCCCTACCACTTTATTTTTTTTCTGCCTTTTCTTCTTTTGCTCAGGAAACTGTCGACAATCAAACAAACAACTTGATCAATTATTACTTCCGTATTATTCATCCAATTTCAATATATGTGTACCTTCTGTCATTATTGGGAATCAAACAGAAATGTAAACAAATAACTCTGCTATATATATATTTCTTTTTCTTTTTCGTAAACCCACTTTTATCCATAATCGATTTTCGAATCAAACTTCAAAATCTAATAACGCAGTTGTGTTAGGAATCACTCATTCAAACTTTCTGCAAAATCTCATATTCTAATTCATTATATCGAGTTCCAATTTTTAAGTCAAAGTTTATTTATAAAAAGTCAAACGAATCGTTCATCGCAAAATTCGAATTCGTGTTTATGTTTCCAGGTAAATTAATGGTTCCAATAGTTTCTATACATGGTTTACAAACTATTTCATGTTGTAACTATAATCTATTACGTACTCTAAATCAAAAACTAATTAATTTTTTTTTTATAAAACCGTGAGCTGCTGTTGCAGCGGGTTTTATTTTTTTTTTTATTTTTTTCGGTTTCAAATAACTCAGGAACATATATAGATCGTTTATATGCTGTTGGTAAATCCTAAAATTTGCTTTGTAATTCATTAATTATTTGTTTTGGAGCCATGGTCAATTGGTGTGATTCTGATGGAGAAAATGGGGATTAACAGAAATGATATATATATAGTTTAGGATAGTATAAATTCAGATAAACAAGCACAGCCGAATGGTTTGGGGGATTGTCGGGTTAACGAGAGGTCGGAGGTTCAAGCCTCGTAGTGGGCATTTTTTTTTACACCAAGCTCTTACAAGGGTATATATCTCTATTTTAATTTCTATTATTATTATTATTAGCATTATTATTAATTATTATGATTATTATTATGGTTATTATTATTGTTTTTTTTATAGTTATCATTGTTATTGTTATATTATCATTATTATTGAAAATGTTAATGATTATAATATGATATACAAATAAATATGAAATAAGTATGATATGTAGTACTAAATTGTAATATAAAGAATTTATAATATGAATATGAATGAAAGTAAAAGATAAGTAGAATTGTTTACAAAAATATATGTGTATATATGATAAGTAATATGATTATGGTATAAAGTTTACAAAATAATACGAAATACTATGATAAGTTAGCTTGAGGATTAGAATTTACAATGATTAAAAATGTATAGCCATACTTAACTTAAATATATATATATATATATATATATATATATATATATATATATATATATATATATATATATATATATATATATATATATATATATCTATGTATATATCTATGTATATATATATATATATATATATATATATATATATATATATATATATATATATATATATATATATGTATAGAAAAATCATAAAAGTTTAAACTTTAATATAAGTATTACTATGAACCTACTTTTGATATATACCGACTATTATTAATTTAAGGTATAAATATTAATTATATATAAATTATGCATATATTAAAGTACAAAATATATTACAACCATAAATGAGAATTTTGTATAAAATAAATATATAGCTTAAAATAGATTTAATGAAACATTAGTAATATTACATATAAGTTTTAATAATCATATTAACATATTATATATAAATATTCATATATAACAATTTAAATATTTTAATATAATACAAACCAAAAATATATTAATATAACTATATAGATATTCATTATTTGAAATATATACACAAAGTAAATATATAATATATAAATTAGGATATAATAAATAAATTTATTCGATTTCAAGTATATGTTTTAATATATATACAAATGATATAGGTTCGTGAATCCGAGGCCAACCCTGCATTGTTCAGTTTATCTAATGTTGTCATATGTATTTTTACTACAAAATACATTAGGTGAGTTCATTTGCTCCCTTTTTACTCATTACATTTTTGGGCTGAGAATACATGCAAATGCTTTATTAACTGCTTTATAATATTTATATGTGTGAGTTTCATTTACCTTTTTACCCTTTATATTTTTGGGCTGGGAATACATGCGCAACTTTTATAACTGTTTTACGAAATAGACACAAGTAATCGAAATTACGTTCTATGGTTGAATGATCGAAACTGAATATGCCCCTTTTTATTAAGTCTGGTAATCTAAGAATTAGGGAACAGACACCCTAATTGACGCGAACTCTAAAGATAGATCTATCGGGCCCAACAAGCCCCATCCAAAGTACCGGATGCTTTAGTACTTCGAAATTTATATCATGTCCGAAGGAGGATCCCGGAATGATGGGGATATTCTTATATGCATATTGTGAATGTCGGTTACCAGGTGTTCAATCCATATGAATAATATTTTTGTCTCTATGCATGGGACGTATGATTATGAGAAATGGAAGTATGAAATCTTGTGGTCTATTAAAATTATGAAATGATTCTTTATGATAAACTAATGAACTCACCAACCTTTTGGTTGACACTTTAAAGCATGTTTATTCTCAGGTACGAAAGAAATCTTCCGCTGTGCATTTGCTCATATTAGAGATATTACTTGGAGTCATTCATGACATATTTCAAAAGATGTTGCATTCGAGTCGTTGAGTTCATCAAGATTATTATTAAGTCAATTATATTTGGATATATTATGAAATGCTTTACATGCCTGTCAACTGTCGATGTAACGAAAGTTTGTCTTTTAAAAACGAATGCAATGTTTGTAAAATTTATCATATAGAGGTCAATTACCTCGCGATGTAATCAACTGTTGTGAATCGTTTGTAATCGATATGGACTTCGTCCGGATGGATTAGGATGGGTCTCTACATCAACGCGCGACGTAACGGAGCTAAAATTACAAGTTAACTATGCACATAAATATAATATAATATATAAATAATTCTTAAAAATTATATATATATTATATTTATTTATTAAAACGTCGGCAAAAGAAGCAAACAAAATCATGTGAGCTGGAAAAGCAGGTCATGCGATCGCATGGCCTGGAAGTGAAAAATCCATGCGATCGCATGGCCCTGAAATGCTGGCCACATCTATAAAAGGCAACGAGTTCAGCAAACAAAAACACATCTTTTTTCTCTTCTCACTCTCAAACGTATATATATATATGTATATATATATATATATATATATATAGATATATTATAATTTTAATTTTAATTTTAATAATAAGGGTATGTTAGCGAATGTTGTAAGGGTGTAAGTCGAAATTTTTTCCGTGTAACGCTACGCTATTTTTAATCATTGTAAGTTATGTTCAACCTTTTTAAATTAATGTCTCGTAGCTAAGTTATTATTATGCTTATTTAAGCCGAAGTAATCGTGATGTTGGGCTAAAATATTAAAGACGGGGTAATTGGGCTTTGTACCATAATTGGGGTTTGGACAAAAGAACGACACTTGTGGAAATTAGACTATGGGCTATTAATGGGCTTTATATTTGTTTAATTAAATGATAGTTTGTTAATTTAATATAAAGATTTACAATTGGATGTACCTATAAATAACCATATACACTCGATCGGACACGATGGGCGGGATATTTATAAGTACTAATAATCGTTCATTTAACTGGACACGGGAATGGATTAATAGTTAATGGACTTATTAAAACAAGGGTGAATTATGTACAAGGATACTTGGCGTAATTGTTAACAAAGTATTAAAATCTTGGGTTACATGCAGTCGATATCCTGGTATAATTATTAAACAAAATATTAAAACCTTGTTACAGTTTAAGTCCCCAATTAGTTGGAATATTTGACTTCGGATATAAGGATAATTTGACGAGGATACTCACATTTTATATTTATGACTGATGGACTGTTATGGACAAAAACCAGACGGACATATTGAATAATCCAGGACAAAGGACAATTAACCCATGGTAATAAACTAAAATTAACACGTCAAACATCATGATTACGGAAGTTTAAATAAGCATAATTCCTTCATTTCATATTTAATTGCACTTTTAATTATCGTACTTTTATTTATCGTCATTTTATTTATCGCATTTTTATTATCGTTATTTACTTTACGCTTTAATTTAAGTTATATTTATTTTTAATATTTTACATTAGGTTTTAACTGCAATTAAAGTTTTAAAATCGATAAACCGGTAATTAAACGGTAAAAAACCCCCTTTTATAATAATAATACTACTTATATTTCTATATATATTTATTTACAAATATAGTTTTAAAAAATATAGCGTTAAACTTGGCGAGTTCCCTGTGGACGAACCGGACTTACTAAAAACTACACTACTGTACGATTAGGTACACTGCCTATAAGTGTTGTAGCAAGGTTTAGGTATATCCACTCTATAAATAAATAAATAACTTGTGTAAAATTGTATCGTATTTAATAGTATTTTTAGTAAAAATATAACTATTTTGTATACACCTCGCATAACATCAAGTATTTTTGGTGCCGCTGCCGGGGAACTTGCTTAAACGCCGGAAGCTCAACGCTATATAAAAAAAAGGATTTTTATTTTACTTTTGTAAAAATACGCTTTTGTAAAAATACATTTTAATTATTAAAAATACAAAAACCATAAAAAGAAAAGAAAAACAAAATTTATATATTTTTAAGAGTTTGTTATATATATATATATATATATATATATATATATATATATATATATATATATATATATATATATATATATATATATATATATATATAATTATAAAGTTTCTTTATTTTTTTATTTTTTTTGAAAATATAAGTTTTTATTTCATTTATATAAATATAAAATAGAAAATAAATAAATAAATAAATAAATCGGGCTACTACACTGTAGCAGCCCAACTTCTGGCCTGCTATCTTAATCCATGCGATCGCATGGTATTACAACGGTCAGCTCATGCGATCGCATGAGCTGAGTTGACAGGCCTGGTACCTAAGTTTGTACGATTAGGGTTTTTAAATAATAATAATTATTATTATTAACCCTAATTAGGTTATAGATATTTAATTAGTTTTTATTTTAGTATTAGTTTTAATTTGTATTTTTAGTATTAATTAGTTTTAATAAATTATAAAATTAATACTTTTATAAAATAAATAATATAAAAATAATATTTTTACAAAAATTGTACTTTTTACAACTTTAAGTTTATTTTTATATTTATTTTTATTTGTTTTAGCGTAATATTTGTATTTTTCGTTCGTATTTAGTTTTAAGTCATAGTTTTTGCCGTAGTTATTTTTATTTCTAGATTTTTAGGTTTTGCCGTAAAATCTCTTAAGTACTTTTTCTTTAGACTAAGATTTAGGTGCTTTAGAATTTTGTGACGCCGTTTTATAAATTTTAGTACTTTTTAAGTTTATACCGTTTTGGATATAGAATTTCTTTTAAGCTTTAATACCTTTAGACGTAAGTTTTAATTTTTAGTTTTTAGACTTTTAAGTTTCGACGTGCTACGTTCTTTTTATTATTTTTCGATCTTTTATTTTTTGACGTTTTCCGACGCGCTCTTTTTCTTTCTTATTTCTCGCCGCTCTAGTTTTTAGGACATAGAATTTTCTATTTCTTCTCTAAAATTTCTTTAAACTTCGACTAAAAATTATTTTAAGTGGTTAAATTGATAGACATCCTAAATTTTCTGGTTTGTAGTAATAGTTGGATTTGTTAGTGGCGAGTTGTGGGCTTCCGATTTAAAGGGTCCTGGCTACCTGCTGCATCTATTGGCTATTCGAAACGTGGGCAAAATCAGAAAAGTCTATTAATTTGATAACTTTAATAATTTTTATCTTTTATAACTAATAGGATATTCAGTGAATGCACCGAGCAAAACGTTCACCACCTTTTATACGTTCACCACCTATAACTCGATCAAGACATCTAGCCAATATTGTTGCCGTTGATTTTTCTTTAGAATCGTCATCTAGTCGACCAAGTACTCCAATTCAAATTTTTGGTAATCCATTTTTTGAACCCGACCTCACAATTGAGAACCCGGAGGATATTCAGGGACAATTCAGAGATCATGAACTATTAATCTTTCCTCCGGAACCACCAATCATTCAACCAGAAATTGTTGAGGAACAACCCATTAAATCAGAATCCTCTAGTGATTCAGATTCAACAAATTCAATCATGGAAAATCTGGAACCTCTAAGTATGGAAGACCGAATGCGAGCTAAACGCACTGGCCAAGGTCACGCAATTACTCAACCAGACATTAATGCGCCAGATTATGAAATCAAAGGACAAATCTTACACATGGTAACTAATCAATGCCAATTTAGTGGTGCGCCGAAGGAAGATCCAAATGAACATCTTCGTAACTTTAATAGGATCTGTACTTTATTCAAAATAAGAGAAGTGGAGGATGAACAGATATATCTCATGTTATTTCCCCGGACTTTAAAGGGAGAAGCCAAAGATTGGTTAGAATCGTTACCTGAAGGGGGGATTGATACATGGGATGTCTTAGTTGAAAAATTTCTTAAACAATTCTTTCCGGCATCTAAAGCCGTGAGACTTCAAGGAGAAATTGTTACGTTCACACAAAAGCCAAGCGAAACTCTATATGAAGCGTGGAAAAGATTTGGAAAGTTATTGAGTGGATGTCCGCAACATGGTTTAGACACTTGTCAAATACTACAAATATTCTACCAAGGATGTGACATCACTACAAGAAAAGACATCGATATAGCAGCTGGTGGTTCTATTATGAAGAAAACCGCAACTGACGCTTACAAAATTATTATTAACACTGCTTCCCACTCACATGAGTGGCATCAAGAAAAAGATATCGTTAGATCATCTAAAGCAGCTAGAGCCGATTCTAGCCATGAATTTGATTCCATTTCCACAAAGGTAGATGCTATCGAGAGACGAATGGAAAAGATGACTAAAGATATTCACTCAATAAGAATTAGTTGTGAGCAGTGTGGAGGACCACATTTGACAAAAGATTGTCTCAGTATTGAACAAACAATGGAACAAAGAGAGAATGTTTCATACATTAACCAAAGGCCTGAAAATAATTATCAGAATAATTATCAACCGCCAAGACCAATCTACAATCAAAACCAGAATTATAACCGAAATGTTCCAAACAACAACCAACAAGGTCCTAGTAATCAACAAGTATCTAATAATACTTACAATCAGCAAAGACCTATTTTTCAAAATAAACCACCACAAACCTATGATAAAAAGCCAAATTTAGAAGATATAATGTCGAAGCTAGTTGAATCTCAAACGCAGTTTTTCACATCTCAGAAACAAACGAATGAACAAAATGCTCAAGCATTTAGAAATCAACAAGCTTCTATTCAAAATTTGGAACAAGAAGTGAGCAACATAGCAAGGTTGATGGGTGAAAGAAAACCGGGAAGTCTACCTAGTGATACAAATGCTAACCCCCGGAATAAAACAGCTAAAGCCATTACCACAAGAAGTGGTATTATACTTAAACCACCTGAAATACCTATAATTTCTGAGGACACTATTCCTATTCCACAAGAGCCACAACCTGAGCAAGATAAGGAAACAGAACCGGTAGTTGAGAAGGTTAATGAAGATAACACAGTTAAAGCTAAACCTTATGTTAAACCATACCAACCACCACTTCCTTACCCGAGTAAAATGAGAAAAGAGAGACTTGAAGCCGAGCAATCTAAATTTTTGGATATGTTTAAACAGATAAATGTAAATCTTCCTTTCATTGATGTGATTTCAGGAATGCCTAGATATGCTAAATTCTTGAAAGATCTAATCACAAATAGAAAGAAAATGGAAGAACTCTCGGCTGTTACTATGAATGCTAATTGTTCTGCAGTGCTATTGAATAAGATACCATAAAAACTTTCAGATCCAGGAAATTTCACAATTCCATGTTTTCTGGGTAGTCTTAGTTCTATAGAATCATTGACAGACTTAGGTGCTAGTATAAATTTAATGCCGTATTCACTATACGCTAAAATAGACCTTGGAGAATTGAAACCAACAAGAATAAGCATACAACTAGCTGATCGATCAGTAAAATATCCTAGAGGGATAATGGAGAACATGCTAGTTAAAGTTGGTACTTTAGTATTTCCGGTAGATTTTGTCATTCTGGACATGGAAGAAGATTCTCGAGTTCCTCTTATATTAGGAAGACCATTCTTAAACACGGCTAAAGCAATAATAGACGTGTTCGGTAAGAAATTGACCCTAAGTATAGAGGACGAGAGTGTTACCTTTTCAGTTGATAGAGCCATGCAACAACCGCAATCTGCAGATGATACATGTTATTATATTCAAAGTATAGATTCACATGCAGAATTGTTAGAAGAATTTCCAGAATTACAAGGAACAGGAGAATATTCTTTAGGAGAAGGAACTGAACCAATTGATGAAGCTGAAATGTTAGCCGCACTCATATCTAATGATTACGAACCAACAACAGAAGAACTTCAAATGTTAAAAGAGGAAGACAGATATCGAGACAAATCATCGATAAAAGAACCACTGACATTAGAGTTAAAGCCACTTCCAAACCATTTGGAATAAGCTTATTTACATGGTGAATCTGAAATACCTGTAATAATATCGTCTTCTCTTACGAAAAATGAAAAATCTCAACTCATTTCTGTGCTAAAAGCTCATAAACCAGCTATTGCATGAAAGATTCATGACATTAAAGGCATAAGTCCTTTGTATTGCACACATAAAATCCTTATGGAAGAAGGTCATAAAACGCATGTGCAACGCCAACGAAGACTAAATCCTAATATGCAAGATGTTGTTAAGAAAGAAATTATTAAACTGCTAGATGCAGGTTTAATTTATCCAATTTCTGATAGTTCATGGGTAAGCCCAGTTCAATGCGTAGCTAAGAAGGGTGGCATGACTGTCATCACAAATGAGAAAAATGAGCTTATTCCTACTAGGACTGTAACAGGATGGCGTGTTTGTATTGATTATAGAAAATTAAATGATGCCACCAGAAAAGATCACTTTCCCTTACCTTTCATTGATCAAATGTTGTAAAGATTAGCCAGAAATAGTTACTATTGTTTTCTAGATGGTTTTTCCGGATACTTTCAAATTCCAATAGCACCCGAGGATCAAGAGAAAACCACATTCACGTGCCCTTATGGTACTTTTGCTTACAAACCCATGCCATTTGGACTTTGCAACGCCCCTGCAACCTTTCAAAGGTGCATGATGGCGATTTTTCACGACATGATAGAAGAATGCATGGAAGTTTTCATGGATGACTTTTCAGTCTTCGGTAATACTTTTGAAACATGTCTTGTTAATCTTGAACGAATGCTTATTAGATGCGAACAATCAAATCTAGTACTTAATTGGGAAAAATGTCATTTCATGGTTAAAGAAGGCATCGTTCTTGGTCATAAAATTTCAAAGGAAGGAATTGAAGTGGATAGAGCTAAAGTAGATGTAATTGTTAAACTTCCACATCCCACCAATGTTAGAGGAGTTAGGAGTTTTCTAGGGCATGCCGGTTTTTACCGACGTTTCATAAAAGATTTTTCTAAAATTGCCACTCCTATGAATAAACTCCTAGAAAAGGATGCTCCATTCATCTTTTCAGATGAATGCATCAAATCTTTTAATATTCTTAAAGAAAAACTCACTAATGCGCCGATCATGATAACTCCAAATTGGAATCTACCGTTTGAACTTATGTGCGATGCAAGTGATTTTGCAATAGGAGCCGTTTTAGGACAAAGGATTGAAAAACGATTTCACCCTATATATTATGCTAGTAAGACGTTACAAGGAGCACAAACGAACTACACAACTACTGAAAAAGAACTCCTTGCTATTGTCTTTGCTTTTGATAAATTTCGTTCATATATCGTTCTAGCTAAAACGGTGGTCTATACCGACCATTCTGCTCTTAGATACCTATTTTTGAAACAAGATGCTAAACCACGATTAATCCGTTGGATCTTACTCTTATAAGAGTTCGATATTGAAATCCGAGATAAAAGGGAGCAGAAAATCTCGTCGCTGATCATCTTTCTCGTCTTGAAAATCCCGAATTAGAAGTTCTAAATGAATCGGCCATACAAGATAACTTTCCTGATGAATATCTATTGAAGATAGATTATAGTGAAATTCCATGGTTTGCAGACTATGCAAACTACTTAGTATGTGGATTCCTTGAAAAAGGGTTGTCGTACCAAAAACGAAAGAAATTCTTTAGTGATATAAAACACTATTTTTGGGAAGATCAACATTTATTTAAAAGTTGTCCCGATGGAATAATACGCCGATGCGTATTCGGAGATGAAGCTAGTCAAATCTTAAACAATTGTCACACAGGACCAACAGGAGGGCATTATGGGCCTCAACTTACAGCAAGAAAAGTTTACGACGCTGAATTCTATTGGCCTACAATTTTCAAAGATGCACACCTTCTTTGCAAATCCTGTGATGCTTGTCAAAGGGCCGAAAAAATAAGTCAACGTGATGAAATGCCACAAAATGTCATTCAAGTATTGAAGTATTTGACATATGGGGTATTGACTTTATGGGTCCATTTTCAAAATCTCATAATAATCTCTACATTCTCGTTGCCATTGATTATATCTAAATGGGCGGAAGCACAAGCTCTCCCAACTAACGATGCACGAGTTGTAGTCAACTTTTTAAAATGTATTTTTGCAAGGTTTGGAACACCGAAAGCTTTAATAAGTGATCGGGGTACTCATTTTTGTAACAATCAACTTGAGAAAGTTCTCAAAAGATATGGAGTAACTCATAAAATCTCAACCGCTTATCATCCACAAACAAGTGGACAAGATGAAAATACCAACCGAGCTTTAAAACGTATTCTAGAGAAAACCATAGGATCAAATCCGAAGGAATGGTCCATGAAATTGGAGGATGCACTCTGGGCTTTTAGAAAGCCTACAAAACTCCAATTGGAACCACACCTTTTAAACTCGTTTACGGAAAAGCATGTCATCTTTCAGTAGAAATTGAACACAAAGCATTTTGGGCTTTGAAGACATGTAATCTTGATTTACATGAAGCTGGACGTCTACGATTAAGTCAACTAAACGAATTAGAAGAATTGAGACATGAAGCATACGAAAATTCGTTAATCTATAAGGAAAGAACGAAGAAATGGCATGATAAAAGAATCAGAAGTTCAAAAGAATTTAAGGAAGGAGACAGAGTTCTTCTTTTCAATTCACGATTCAAGCTATTTCCTGGAAAATTGAAATCAAGATGGTCTGGACCATTCATAGTCAAAAGAGTTTTCCCGTACGGAACAGTGGAATTAATAAATTCAAATGGGATTGAATTTAAGGTTAATGGTCACAGAGTTAAATATTACATAGATAATCTAATGGAAGTTGAAGATGAAGTTAATCACAATTTCAACACCACAGCTAACTAAGTGTGGGAAGGTTCGAATTTTTTTAGGGTAATATGTATTTCTGTTAGAGTTAGATATTCTATTTTCGTGTAGTTCTCGAGAATGGAATCCGAATGGTCTTTCCCTAGCAGACCCTAAAGAACTAGTCTTCTCCCCCCATTCTGAATTTTTATATTTTTTAGGTTTTACGAGATGAAGAATTCCTTTGATCTGAACCATGGTCTAATGCTACACGCTATGATTACTAAACGTAATAATGACACACTTCTGAGTGAACTGGCATCATTCATAAGAGGCAAAATGGACGGAGCAAGAAAAGAACTAAGAAAAGATCATCATAAGATACATTTTGGTAAAGGAAAATCAAAATCCGCAACAAAAAGAAGTGCACGACACCTTGAAAGATGTTACAAATGCGGAAAATGGTCACACGAAGGTAAATGTTCAAATAATCAAACATATTCAAATAGCGAATTTGTTACTCTATACAGAGAAGGACCGTTCATATGTTTAGAAGAAAAGATATTGAAGAATCTAGGTTATGCTTATGTAGCTATGGAGAACCAAATCACACGACTCTCATATGAGTCGGCTAAAGTAGGTCTCTGAAAATTCTTTCTCACAGGTAAGTATGTATAGTTTTTATTTTTTTATTGCTTTTAACCTTTTGATAATAAACGCTGAATCATTCGCTATAAAGTATTAAATTGGTATTCAATAAAATTAGGTATGCGTAATCGAAATTATTGATATCATACAAAAATTTATTACATCACTGCGAAATTTACCGTTTATTCTTAAGGTATAAATATCTTTAATCAATCAACCCAAAATATTTCAAAAATACGTCAGGAGTAAAACTATGTCGTTGAACCGAAATTACTTTACCGAAAAGTGGGGCGTATATTTTTGATAATATTTGATTGATTAAAGTGGGAAAAAAAACCAAAAAGATTTTTAATTTTAATTTTTACCATGTTTTTATAAATATTAAATTAATATTGTAAACTTTTTAAAAATAAATATATTTAAGTTTGTAAATATTTGAAAAATTAATATTTTTAATATAATTTTGAAAATTTGGTGAGAATTTTTATGTTTAATAAATGAATTTTTAATTTTATGCATTTTAAATTTAAGTTTGGTGTGAATTTAAAAACAAAAATTTACTTTATTTCACTAAGTTAAAAATATGATTTTTAAAATTCGTCGTGAGTTGAAAACTAGGTCGTTGAACCGAAATTGCTCTACCCAAGGGAGGGACGAGAACTTTTATTATCATTATTTTTAATATTATTGAATTAAAGCATGCTAAAAACATTAAAAAACCCAAAAATCTTTGCTTTTAAAACCGCGCTTAAAACGTGACAAATTTTTAAAATTTTGTCGAGGGATGGACTAGGACAACGATCCGAAACGCCCTCATCCTAAAAAGAAACAAAATTTTAATTTTTAATTAATTATATGTTTTATTAGTAATGGTTTTTATAAAAAAAAGAAAAAAGAAACAGACCCCATGCGATCGCATGGGGTTCCTTCACAAAAACCATGCGATCGCATGGGGACCGAAAACTGGTCAGATTAAAAAGAGCAGCTCGTTGTTCTGCTGCTTTACAAACACACATACATACACGAACCATCTCCCAAAAATACCCCTAAATTTGCCATTTTTTCACCAAAATTCACCAAATTTCTCGCTATAATCCGCTCTAATCATGAATTTGATAAGAAGTTTATCAAGAAGAGTAACAATTACACCCCTAAATCTCTTTAAATTTGATTTTTAGTGTTCTTGAGCTATATTTTACCTAATTTGATTTTGTTAATTTCTAGTGTAATTAAAGTTAAATTGTTAGTATATTATGCATGTATAACCTAGATTGATGCTATTTAACATGATTTGAAGCCAAAAACTTCAAAATTTTTAGGAATCTAGGGTTTGTGTTCTTGAGCAATTTGGGGCTTTTTGATATAAACAGGTTATGGCCGATTTTTTTCATGAATTATTGCTAAATTAAGTAGTGTAACATGTTTAGGTAGCTAAATGATCAAAACTATGATCCTAAACATGATTTTTGAGAATTAAAGTGGACTTTTTAGGTATAAAATTCATGAACTTGATTAAATTGATGTAAATGCCATTTGAAACTTGTTTAATTGCTAGTAATGGTTGTTTTATCATGTTATTTGAGTTGAATGCTTATGAACTTTGTAAACATTTTCATATATGCTTATTTGAAAAAGTGTAGAATTGTTAAAATTGTGAAAATGTGTATAAGTTTAATTTTGATTAAACATGTTATTTTAATTGTTTCAAGTTGTTATTTTGCTAACACTAATGCATATTTGGATGCACAAAATTTGTGCTTAATGTGTTTTGCAGAGATTTACTAATACTGATGGTGCATCATCATCATCTAGACAACCTGCTCCAGAACCTGAACCAGAAATGCAATATGAACCTGAACAGGAGCAACAACAGGAACAACAACAACAACCTGATCAACACGTTCCATATTATGATCCGCAACTAGAATATATTGATGCCTACGTAGTATTTTCGATGCATCCGATAGTACAACACCCAACGATTCATGAAGAACAGTTGCATCCTAATCTGAGGTTTGATCGAAGTTGGAGAGATTACCCGACATATCAAAGTAACAAATTCAAATTGGTGACGAAAAATGTCGAAGTGCCAAGGGTAATCGATTGGGAGCCTTTGGAAAGGGTCCAACTTGCTAACTCAGTTAGACATCATCTGATCCAAAGGTATGGCAGCTCTTCTTTTCCCAGTTGGGAACGTTTATTCACCATTCGTAGACCTGTATATAAGGAATGGTGCGTTGAGCTTATGAGTACTATTTCACTTAATGCGGATGTAGTTAGGTTAGATGATAGAAGTTTTCTTAGATTTATACTTGGCCGTAGGATGTACAGGATGTCCATGCTGGACATGGCCAGGGCTTTACAGATATATACGCCTGCTGAATTACTACTACCAGATTGTATGAATTTGATTTATCATGGTGAAAGGGTAGATAGGAATTTCGATGCTAATGCCGTCTGGAGGCGTATATCAGATTATAATGTTTTTGGGCGGGCAGGAACACACACCTACTTACATATTCACAGAGCCGAGCTTCGTATAATTCATAGATTTCTGGCTAACTCGATTACACAGAGAGGTCACAACAAGGAGAAAATGACCTTACATGATTTATTTTACCTTAAGTGTATTCGAGACCCAAGAGGCTTTGTTAATATCCCCTACTGTATTGGTTTTTATGTGTCTAAGATAGTGGAAGGAATACAGGAAGGAGGAATAATAGGATGAGGTATTTTTGTTACTCTCATTAGAGAGTATTTGGGTGTAGATAGGGATCAAGGGGGTCCACTTATGGTATGTAGGGAACAGGATGATACCTTAGGATTAAAGGTCTATCAGGGTGCTAAGGTATTGAAGAGCAGACGCAATCAGGCAGTACCCTATGTTGGTCGTCATCCACAGGTAGAGAGAGGTTCAGATGAGAAAATGGAGGAAGCGGATGACATTAGGGATGTCATTAGGAAGGCTATGATTGACGTCTACCAGTGTATAGATGAGGTAGAAATGACAAACCAGGATAGACATAATCGATACGAGCAGTGGCAAGCCCGGAATGAGTAAGAGCATTCTAGGCAACGACAGCATGATAGATGGGACTATCATCAGCGTCAGATCATGAGTCGGCTATCACCTCAGGATCACTACGTACCGACCCGACCCGCTTACTATCCTCCACACCAGCCCGAGATGAGACCACCATATACTCTCTACGACCCTAACCAGGCCTATCAGTACACCTATCACCAACTATGGAACCCGACCGACGACATGAACTGGAACCCCTATCCAGATTGATATATTTCCCGTTGGTGATTTCTATGATTTTTATCTTTTTATTATTTCTATTTATTTATGTTTAAACATACAAATATTGATACTTTTATGTAAGTTTAATATTTTTATTATGTTGTACTAATATTTCATATTTGATTTGAAAGTAGGATTTTAAGTCCCATTTCAAATTACCATGCATGTTTATATTTGTATTGTATGTATTTTATTTCATGTACACAACATGGTAAAACAACGCATTTTTAAAGACTGGCATTAAGTTCACCAAAAGCTACTAATTTTGACGACAAAACGAAAAACAAATGTGATGTAACAACAAGACGGAATGAACAAATGATGTGCACCATTTATCATTCAACAAACAAACACCAATATGTTTGGAAACTTTGGTAAAATTTAATCATTTTTCTACGCTAATCACCCTCAATAATTTAAATTGTTACTGATTTCTTGCAAATGAGGGCATTGCAAGATCTTAAGTGTGGGAAGAGATTAAATTCTTTCGGATTTTTAAAATTTTAACTTATACACTTGGTTACCATTAAAAATACTAGTAACGCAGTAGTTGTATTAGAATCTAGTGCTCTCTGATAATAAAGAACAACCCTAGTCTTATATACTGACTACCCAATTCTAGTAAAAATTTTCAAAATTTTCAATTAAATGAACTCAAAATCATGTATATACATATTTATGAACGATAAAACTAGGTGTTAACACCGAAATTATTGTTACCTCGAAAAGGACATAAATTGAGAAACAACCCAAAATGTTAGAATTTATTTAAAATGGAATAGAGGACAATAAAAAGGCAAAGAAAGGAAAATAAAAAGCCAAGTGTGGAAAAAATTTACCAAGTTATTTAAAACATATGTCACATATTTTTATACAAATAATTGAAGATACTTTTGTTTTGGTCAAAAATTAACTGTTTTACCCGAAAAATTGTAATATATTTGAAAGAAAGATGGATCTACACGATGAATCAATTCCATCATTAAAAAGAAGTAAAGTCTTCCAAAAAAGACACGCGCTTCTTGATTTAGGTCAAGAAGTTGTCGTCCAGACCAGCTGTAGGTTGACGAAAAATCTAGAAAAGTCATCACTAAAATCAGCAGGAAATTCACTGACCTCAACATCAAACAGGGTCGCCAAGTGGTCAGACTTATTCTAACCATGAGAGGATCTGTCTCGTAAAATGGGGAAGGCGCCGTGCAAATTAGCTTGATAAGACTAATGAATCAGACCCCTAGAAAGGATAATCTCCTTAAAGATCAAAAATGAGCTTTTAAGACTGATATTACTCAATCCTTGAGATTGACTTTAAAGATTGAGAATTAAAAACTCATGGAATTCGATGATATCTAAACTCGAGCTTGAACGAGAAAATATTTCGAGAAAATTACAAACCGATTTGTTTTCTGAAAACCCATTTTTAATGCGTTCATTACCATTGAACGTAAAATCCTAGGAATTCACCTAGAATTCATTAGGTCACCTGAACCAAATCGGGTGTCAACCGTAAGAACGGTGGTTGCATAGCATGGTCGAAGACAGGACCTTGTGCCAGACCGAAAAACTTTAGGGTGAGCTTTACTATTGCTCCTACAAAGGATAGTAATTGCATCCGACACGTTTTAGACCATGAACAAAAGCATGTCACGGGACTTTGCCTTAACAGTTGCTTGATCAACGCTTTCCTTTACAACCGGACGGTAGTTTACCGAAAGGTAATATAGGGAGTAAGTATACTGGACGTGTTGCTTTCCCAATACAAGGTTAGCAAGTGGGTGACACAAAACCATAAGTTTTGAGCTAAAATTTTCAAATCTGAAACCCACCAAACCCACAAAAACATTTTACAAACACCGGTGAAGGGTTATTCCGGAAAACTTATCTAGGGTAAAAGCTAGATTTAATTTTCAAAAGATCAAATATTTTCATAAAGATCCAATTTCCTTAAGGATCTAAATTTTCATAGTCATGTGGGACTGTAAACCACAACGTTACATTCATTGTTCATACCGCTGTATAGAAATCACTGATGTACAAAGTGTGAAGAATAAAGAAGTGATTCTAGTATTCTTATTTCAAGACTATATTGCTTGAGGACAAGCAACGCTCAAGTGTGGGAATATTTGATAATGCTAAAAATGAACATATATTTCATAGCATTATCCCTCAAGAAAGACAAGCTTTTAGTTGCAGTTGTTCTATTTACAAGTGATATTCGTTTAAATAATAAAAGGTGAAGACAAAAGACAGATTCGACGAATTGAAGACGCAAACGACCAAAAAGCTCAAAAGTACAAAGTACAATCAAAGTGGTTCAATTTATTGGTGAGAAACATCTCAAAATTACAAGAGTACAAGCCGCAAAACGCAAAATACAAGATATTAAATTGTACGAAAGGACGTTCGAAAATTCGAAACCGGGACCAGAGTCAACTCTCAACGCGCGATGCAACGGAGCTAAAATTATAAGTTAACTATGCACATAAATATAATATAATATATAAATAATTCTTAAAAATTATATATATATTATATTTATTTATTAAAACGTCGGCAAAAGAAGCAAACAAAATCATGTGAGCTGGAAAAGCAGGCCATGCGATGAAAAATCCATGCGATCGCATGGCCCTGAAATGCTGGCCACATCTATAAAAGGCAACGAGTTCAACGAACAAAAACACATCTTTTTTCTCTTCTCACTCTCAAACGTATATATATATATATATATATATATATATATATATATATATATATATATATATATATATATATATATATATATATATATATATATATATATATATATATATATATATATATATATATATATATTATAATTTTAATTTTAATTTTAATAATAAGGGTATGTTAGCGAATGTTGTAAGTGTGTAAGTCGAAATTCTGTCCGTGTAACGCTACGCTATTTTTAATCATTGTAAGTTATGTTTAACCTTTTTAAATTAATGTCTCGTAGCTAAGTTATTATTATGCTTATTTAAGCCGAAGTAATCGTGATGTTGGGCTAAAATATTAAAGACGGGGTAATTGGGCTTTGTACCATAATTGGGGTTTGGACAAAAGAACGACACTTGTGGAAATTAGACTATGGGCTATTAATGGGCTTTATATTTGTTTAATTAAATGATAGTTTGTTAATTTAATATAAAGATTTACAATTGAACGTACCTATAAATAACCATATATACTCGATCGGACATGATGGGATATATATATATATATATATATATATATATATATATATATATATTATAATTTTAATTTTAATTTTAATAATAAGGGTATGTTAGCGAATGTTGTAAGGGTGTAAGTCGAAATTCTGTCCGTGTAACGCTACGCTATTTTTAATCATTGTAAGTTATGTTTAACCTTTTTAAATTAATGTCTCGTAGCTAAGTTATTATTATACTTATTTAAGCCGAAGTAATCGTGATGTTGGGCTAAAATATTAAAGACGGGGTAATTGGGCTTTGTACCATAATTGGGGTTTGGACAAAAGAACTACACTTGTGGAAATTAGACTATGGGCTATTAATGGGCTTTATATTTGTTTAATTAAATGATAGTTTGTTAATTTAATATAAAGATTTACAATTGGACGTACCTATAAATAACCATATACACTTGATTGGACATGATGGGTGGGATATTTATAAGTACTAATAATCATTCATTTAACCGGACACGGGAGTGGATTAATAGTTAATGGACATATTAAAACAAGGGTGAATTATGTACAAGGACACTTGGCGTAATTGTTAACAAAGTATTAAAATCTTGGGTTACACGCAGTCGATATCCTGGTGTAATTATTAAACAAAATATTAAAACCTTGTTACAGTTTAAGTCCCCAATTAGTTAGAATATTTGACTTCGGATATAAGGATAATTTAACGAGGACACTCGCACTTTATATTTATGACTGATGGACTGTTATGGACAAAAACCAGACGGACATATTGAATAATCCAGGACAAAGGACAATTAACCCATGGTAATAAACTAAAATCAACACGTCAAACATCATGATTACGGAAGTTTAAATAAGCATAATTCCTTCATTTCATATTTAATTGCACTTTTAATTATCGTACTTTTTATTTATCGTCATTTTATTTATCGTACTTTTATTTATCGCATTTTTATTATCGTTATTTACTTTACGCTTTAATTTAAATTATATTTATTTTTAATATTTTACATTAGGTTTTAACTGCAATTAAAGTTTTAAAATCGACAAACCGGTCATTAAACGGTAAAAAACCCCCTTTTATAATAATAATACTACTTATATTTCTATATATATTTATTTACAAATATAGTTTTAAAAAATATAGCGTTAAACTTGGCGAGTTCCCTGTGGACGAACCGGACTTACTAAAAGCTACACTACTGTATGATTAGGTACACTGCCTATAAGTGTTGTAGCAAGGTTTAGGTATATCCACTCTATAAATAAATAAATAACTTGTGTAAAATTGTATCGTATTTAATAGTATTTTGTAGTAAAAATATAACTATTTTGTATACACCTCGCATAACATCAATGAGCCGGAGCCACAATTTTTTATTACCTACGTAGTATTTCCCGTTCACCATATAATAGAACACCCAACAATTCATGAAGAACAGTTGCATCCCAATTTAAGAATTGATAGAAGTTGGAGAGATTACCCGACGTACCAAAGTAACAAATTTAAGCTTTGGACCAAAAATGTAGAAGTACCAAGGGTAATAGATTGGGAGCCTTTGGAAAGGGTCCACCTAGTTAACCCAGTTAGGCAGCATCTAATCCAAAGGTATGGCAGCTCTTCTTTTTCCGATTGGGAACATTTATTTACCAATCGTAGGCCTGTATATAAAGAGTGGTGTGTTGAGCTAATGAGTACTATAGCATTTAATAAGGATGTAGATAGGTTAGACGATAAGAGTTTTATTAGATTTTTACTTGGCCGTAGGATGTACAGGATGTCCATGTTGGACATGGCCAGGGCTTTACAGATTTACACTCCCGCTGAATTACTATCACCTGATTGTACAAATTTGATTTATCATGGTGAGCGGGTAGATAGAAATTTTGACGCTAACGCCATCTGGAGGCGTATGTCAAATTTTAATGTGTTTACGCGGGGAGGAAGACACTCCTATTTAGATATTAATAAAGCCGAGCTTCGTATAATACATAGATTCTTAGCAAACTCGATTACACAAAGAGGTATCAACAAGGAGAAAATGACCCTACACGATTTATTTTACCTTAAGTGCATTCGAAACACTAGAAGCTTTGTTAATATCCCCTACTGTGTTGGTTTTTATCTGTCCAAAATGGTGGAAGGAATACAGGAAGGGGGAATAATAGGAGGAGGCATTTTTGTTACTCTCATTGGAGAGTATTTAGGTGTAGATAGGGATCAAGGGGGTCCCATGATGGTATGTAGGGAACAGGACGAGACTTTAGGTGTGCAAGTCTATCAAGGTGCAAAGGTATTGACTAGGAGACGCAATCAGGCAATACCATATCAAGGCCGCCATCCACATGTAGAGAGGGGTTCGGATGAGGAAATGGAGAAAGCGGATGACATTAGGGATGTCATTAGGGATAGTGCTACTGACATTTTCCAGCGTATAGATGAGGTAGAAATGACTAATGAGGATAGGCATCGTCGGTATGAGCAGTGGCAAGCCGCGAATGAGTATGAGACTTCCAGGCGATGCCAACACGATAACTGGCAAGTTCATCAGCACCAAATCATGAGCCAGCTATCATATCAGGTACCAAATAACTACATCCCGACTCGACCTGCTTACTATCCACCACATCAGCCCAACATGCAACCACCCTATGACCTGTACGACCCCAATCAAGCATACCAGAACACCTATCACCAACAATGGAACCCGAACGACGATATGAACTGGAACCCCTATCCAAATCAATAGTGTTCCATTGGTGATGTCTTCTCTTTTATTATTTTTATCTATTTATGCTAAACATTTAACATTTTTATACTTTAATATAATGTTTAATATTTTTATTATTTTGTACTAATATTTCATTTTTCTAATTTGAAAATGGGATATTAAGTCCCATTTCAAATTACCATGTATGTTTATATTTGTATTGTATGTATTTTATCTCATGTACACAACATGATAAAACAGCGCATTTTCAAAGACTGACATTAAGTTCAGCAAAAGCTGTTAATTTTGACGACAAAACGAAAAACAAGTGTGATGTAACAACAGATGGAATGAACAAATGATGTGCACCATTTATCATTCAACATAAACAACAATATGTTTAGAAACTTTGGTAAAATGTAATCATTTTTCTACGCTAATCAACCTCAATAATTTAAATTGCTACTAATTTCTTGCAAATGAGGGCATTGCAAGATCTTAAGTGTGGGAAGGGGTTAAATTCTTTCAGATTTTTAAAAAAAATTTTAATTTAAACACTTGGTTACCATTAAAAATACTAGTAACGCAGTAGTTGTATTAGAATCTAGTGCTCTCTGATAATAAAGAACAGCCCTAGTCTTATATACCGACTACCCAATTCTAGTAAAATTTTTAAAAATTTTCAAATAAATGAATTCAAAATCATATTTATACATATTTATGAACGATAAAACTAGGTGTTAACACCGAAATTTTTGTTACCTCGGAAAGGACATAAATTGAGAAACAACTCAAAATGCTTGAATTCATTTAAAATGAAATAGAGGAGAATAAAAAGGCAAAGAAAGAAAAATAAAAGCCAAGTGTGGGAAAAATGTATCAAGTTATTTAGAACATATGTCACATTTTTTTGTACAAATAATTGAAGATACTTTTGTTTTGGACGATATTAATCAGTTTTACCCAGTTTATTATAATATAAATGGAATTTAAAAGGAAGTAAAATCTTCCGAGAAAAAGACATGCGCTTCTTGATTTAGGTCAGAAAGTTGTCGTCCAGACCAGTTGTAGAGTCTACGAAAAACCTTGAAAAGTTTTCTCGAAAATCAGCTGGAAATCCACGGACCTCAGCATCAAACAGGGTCACCAAATGGTCAGACTTATCCTAACCATGAGAGGATCTGTCTAGTACAATGGGGGGCACCGTGCAAATTAGCTTATAAGACTAATGAATTAGATCTCCAGAAAGGATAATCTCCTTAAAGATCAAAAATCAGCTTTTAAGCCTGATATTACTCAATCCTTGGGATTGACCTTAAAGATTGAGAATTACAAACTCATGGAATTCGATGATATCTAAACTCGAGCTTGAATGAGAAAATATTTTGATCAAATTACAAACCGATTTGTTTTCTGAAAACCCTATTTTCAATGCGTTCATTACCATTGAACGTAAAATCCAAAGAATTCATTGGAATTCATTAGGTCACCTGAACCAAATCGGGTGTCAACCGTAAGAACGGTGGTTGCATAGCATGGTCGAAGACAGGACCTTGTGCCAGACCGAAAAACTATAGGATGATCTTTACTATTGCTCCTACAAAGGATAGTAATTGCATCCGACACATTTTTGACCATAATCATTTGTATGTCACGGGACATTGCCTTAAAAGTTGCTTGTTCAACGCTTTCCTTTACAACCGGACGGTAGTTTACCGAAAGGTAATATACGGAGTAAGTAAACTGAACGTGTTGGTTTCCTAATACAAGGTTATCAAGTGGGTGACACAAAACCGCAAGTTTTGAGCTAAAATTTTCAAATCTGAAACCCACAAAACCCACAAAAATATTTTGCAAACACCGTTGAAAGGTTATTCCAGAAAACTTATCTAGGGTAAAAGCTAGATTGAATTTTCAAAAGATCAAAAGTTTTCATAAAGATCCAATTTTCTTAAAGGATCTAAATTTTCATAGTCATGTGGGACTGTAAACCACATCGTTACTATCATTGTTCATACCGCCGTGTTAAAATCACTGACGTACAAAGTGTGAAGAATAAAGAAGTAATTCTAGTAAAGTTATATTCGAGTTATATATTGCTTGAGGACAAGCAATGCTCAAGTGTGGGAATATTTGATAATGCTAAAAACGAACACATATTTCATAGCATTATCCTTCAAGAAAGACAAGCTTTTGGTTGCAATTGTTCTATTTACAAGTGATATTCATTTAAATAATAAAAGGTAAAGACAAAAGACAGATTCGACGAATTGAAGACGCAAATGGCCAAAACGCTAAAAAGTACAAAAGTACAATCCAAGAGGTTCAATTTATTGATGAGAAATGTCTCAAAATTACAAGAGTACAAGCCGTAAAACGCAAAGTACAAGATATTAAATAGTACGAAAGGACGTTCGAAAATCCGGAACTGGGACATGAACCAACTATCAACGCTCGACGCAACGGAGCTAAAATTACAAGTCAACTATGCACACGAATATAATATAATATGTAAATAATTCTATAAATTATTTATATATTATATTTATATTAAAAACCGTCGGCAAATAAGAAAACAAAAGTACATGAGCTGGAAAAGCAGGCCATGCAATCGCATGGCCTGGAAGAGTTAATCCCATGCGATCGCATGGCACCCAAAGTCTGGCCACATCTATAAATTGAAGCATTTTTCAGACGAAATAAACACATCTTTTTCTTTCCTTTCTCTGCACTCTCTCAACATATATATATATATATATATATATATATATATATATATATATATATATAATTTTAATTTTACTTTAAGATTAATAATAATAAGGTTATAGTGGCGAATGTTTTAAGTTTGTAAGTCAAAATTCTGTCCGTGTAACACTACGCTATTAATTCTCATTGTAAGTTATGTTCAACCTTTTTAAATTAATGTCTCGTAGCTAAGTTATTATTTTGCTTATTTAAGCCGAAGTAATCGTGATGTTGGGCTAAATATTAAAGACGGGCTTATTGGGCTTTGTACCATAATTGGGGTTTGGACAAAAAACCGACACTTGTAGAAATTGGACTATGGACTATTAATGGGCTTTATATATGTTTAACTGAATGATAGTTCGTTAATTTAATATAGAGATTTACAATTTGACGTATCTATAAATAACCATATACACTCGATCGGACACGATGGACGGGATATTTATAAATATTAATAATCGTTCATTTAACCGGACACGGGGATGGATTAATAGTCAATGGACTCATTAAAACAGGGGTGGATTACATACAAGGACACTTGGTATAATTGTTAATAAAGTATTAAAACCTTGGATTACAGCAGTCGATATCCTGGTGTAATTATTAAACAAAGTATTAAGACCTTGTTACAGTTTAAGTCCCCAATTAGTTGGAATATTTGACTTCGGGTATAAGGATAATTTGACGAGGACACTCGCACTTTATATTTATGACTGATGGACCGTTATGGACAAAAAACGTATGGACATATTGAATAATCCAGGATAAAAGACAATTAACCCATGGTAATAAATTAAAATCAACACGTCAAACATCATGATTACGGAAGTTTAAATAAGCATAATTCCTTTATTTTATATCTCATCGCACTTTTAATTATCGCACTTTTAATTATTGCATTTTTATTTATCGTCATTTACTTTACGCTTTAAATTAAGTTGTATTTATATTTAATATTTTACATTAGGTTTTAATTGCGACTTAAGACATAAAATCGACAAACCGGTCATTAAACGGTAAAATACCCTTTTTATAATAATAATATTACTTATATATATATATATATATATATATATATATATATACAAATATAGTTTTAAAAATATAGCGTTAAACTTGGCTAGCTCCCTGCGGAACGAACCGGACTTACTAAAAACTACACTAATGTACGATTAGGTACACTTCCTATAAGTGTTGTAGCAAGGTTTAGGTATATCCACTCTATAAATAAATAAATAACTTGTGTAAAATTGTATCGTATTTAATAGTATTTGGTAGTAAAATTAATAACTATTTCGTATACACCTCGCATAACGTCAGTGTCCGATCGAGTGTATGTGGTTATTTATAGATACGTCAAATTGTAAATCTCTATATTAAATTAACGAACTATCATTCAGTTAAACAAATATAAAGCCCATTAATAGCCCATAGTCCAATTTTCACAAGTGTCGGTCTTTTGTCCAAACCCCAATTATGGTCCAAAGCCCAATAACCCCGTCTTAATATTTAGTCCAACATCATGATTACTTCGGCTTAAATAAACATAATAATAATTTAGCTACGAGATATTAATTTAAAAAGGTTGAACATAACTTACAATGAGTATTAATCGCGTAGTGTTACACGGACAAAATTTCGGCTTACAAACCTAAAATATTCGTCACTATAATCTTATTATTATTAACTTAATATTAAAATTATAATTATAAAATATATATATATATATATATATATATATATATATATATATATATATATATATATAGATATATATATTTTACGTATGTGATCAGAGAAAGGAAAAGAAAAAGGTGTAATGAAATCGGCAGAATGTGCGGCCTTTTATAGGCCCACTTTGAACTGTTCAGCTCCGCGAGTGCGGTATTTTTCCTCTTCACAGCTCCGCAGTCGCGGAGCTTTGGATTCCAGCTCACCATAGTAAATTAAACGTGGGCTGCTGATAAATATAATATATAATAATATATATAATTAATTATATATTATATTATATTCTTGTGCATAGTTGACTTGTAATTTCAGCTCCGTTGAGTCGCACGTTGATAGTTGGTTCATGTCTCGGTTTCGGATTTTCGAACGCCTTTTTGTATAATTTAATATCTTGTACTTTGCTTTTTGTGGCTTGTACTCTTGTAATTTCTAGACGTTTCTCATCAATAATTTGAACCACTTGGATTGCACTTTGTACTTTTTAGCTTTTTGGTCGTTTGCGTCTTCAAATCGTCGAATCTATCTTTTGTCTTCACCTTTTACTATTTAAACGAATATCACTTGTAAATAGAACAATTGCAACTAAAAGCTTGTCTTTCTTGAAGGATAATGCTATCAAATATATGTTCATTTTTAGCATTATCACTTTTCATCATTTAAATCAATACAACCCTATTCTTCCTACTACCAGTCAAAGGGCCAACAAACCTCCTGCCGGTAAAATTGCTTTATACGCTTTACAACTTACTCACGGCAATCTCCGTGTTCCTCTTACACGATTTCTTCTCCGCATCCTCAGATATTTTAGAGCCTGCCTGAGCCAAATCCATCCCCATGGCCTTCAAAAAATTATTCTTTTTGAAATGTATTGCAATGCCTCCAATATAAAGCCATGCCTTAAAGTTTTTATTTCTCTTTTTAGAATTCGAACAATTAGCCAATGCTGGCTCACCATTTACAACAAATCAAAAACACATTTTGTTGGCACAAATAGAGTATCAAACTTAAAAGGCTGGAAGGATCCATTTTTCTTTGTTGATGAGGGGGTTATTCTGGAAGCGTATTCTGTTGTCCGTAAATGGAAATCAAGAGATGTTGGCGTAGGAAAGGCTGTCTCATTAACCGTCGCAGAACGGTGAATAGTGAACAATCTTACAGAACTTCGCCTTCCGCCCAGATCATACGAGAAGTATGAGGGGATTCTTGTTTTGTGCAAAGTAAGCCAAGTACTTCTGTGCCAGTACTCTGCCATAAGAACCAGGATAGGATGTGTTATGATCATCCTAATACATATACATGTCTGTCTATGTTATGTCATTATTACTTATATTGCTGCATTTGCCTTTGTTTAATTTTTGCATAAAATACCGAGATGTTTGTCCGTTCTGCTATCCTGTCACTAGACCATGCGGATGATGTTGAAGTCACCGCTCGTAATAAAACCCCTGCCGAGCTAGAGGCAGAAAGGATTGAAGCCGAAGCTAAGGCTGCTGATGCGGCTGCCAATGCTGAAAAAGAAGGAGAAAGCAGCAGTAGTAGTTCAGACAGTGAATCTGATTCTGAGCGGACAGCGGAGGACACCACTACCAAGCAAGAAACAACTGGCTCGGTTGATATTACTGGTGATACGCTCCCCAGCCCTCCTGCAATAAAAAAGACACCCAAGAAGGGTAAAAGCTCTAAGAGAGCAAAAAATGTTGAAGGGAGCCCTAAGCCAAAACGCCGAAGAAGTATGCCAAAATTGCCTTTTCTTGATATCGTATATATTTTTGTTCATAACTGTTATGTCTGTTTATAATGCTAACTTATTTGCTATGTTAGTGCGTTTATGTAAGACCCGTGTAATTATTGTAAATAATGTATAGAAGTTAACTTTGTGGTGGGATTGGTTTTACATTTCAAAAGGAGCTAGGAACCAGTTTCTGTCCATTTGCGCGCCGCGCGGCCTAATGGCGCGCCGCGCAAAATCGTGCAGACAGCCCCTCTTGTTTATTTAAATCTAAATCAAGGGCATTTTGGGAAATTCACTTCAAGGCCGACTTTAAGGCTTGGTTCAGTTGTTTGGGAGCTCATTTACTCCCCTTTTCACCAAGCTTATCTTCCTAATTCAATTCTAGAAAGAGAAGTGAGTTCTAGAGAGAGAGATCCCATTTTTGGAGAAGAAGAAGAAGGTTTCTTGCTAAAGTCCAAGTTCTAAAGTTGTTCATCTCATCCATTGCTACATTTTGATAGTTGTGGTATACCTTAACTTCCAATTCTTGTTTTGATTTTGTGTATGGGTTAGGGTTTGTGTTGAAGATGAACACTAAGACCCATTTGTAGGTAAATTGGGTGTTTTGGGTAAATTGGGTCATGTAGACTCAATAATGGGTTAGCTAGGGTTTTAAAAGTGTTAATTGATGTTAAGAAACCCTAATTGGCTAATAATTGGTTAGAACACTTGCTTGATGTATAAATGGGTGCTATTTGGGTATAAATGACCCAAAATGAGTGTATTGACTTTTATTAGGTCAAATGGGTCAAAATGGACCAATGTTGGTTAATGTTAGTGTTTTGTGTTAAAACCTAGCGATTTAATGGGTATGAAGGCCTTGAGTGCCAAGTGTTAGGGTTTTTGGTGAAAATGACCCAAATTAGGGTTAAGTGTCCAAATGGGTCAAGATGACCTAGGATGGTGTGTGTTATGAGATTAGACCAAGTTGATTGATTAATTATGCTTGTGAAATAGGTACGTTACCTTGGAATTCAAGCTTGGTTTAATAATCACCGAAGGCATAAGGTGAGTGGAATAATTATGCGTATGTGTATATAATGTATTTATTTGTGTTGCACGAATGTGGTATTGTCGCGGTGTTTAAGACACCACATTCTAAGTAACGAGTAGCATTGTCGCGGTGTTTAAGACACTACTCATGGTATGATTGACTTGTGGTATTGTCGAGGTGTTTAAGACACCACATTGTCATGGGAGTGGAAGTGTCGCGGTGATTAAGACACCACTCATCGTATTGAATGAAGTGTGGATTCGTCGCGGTGTTTAAGACGCCACATTGTTGTAAGGGTGAGTTAGTCGCGGTGTTTAAGACATCACCCGGGGACTAGTGATTACGCGGTGTGTAAGTAACACTAGTGGACGTTATGAACTCCAACGGTCTTGTAAGTACCGCTTCCCATGTTCGAATTGGTTAACCAAGGTTATGTGAATTATGTATTGGAAGTATTAATTTATGAATCGTATGCTATTGTACTATTAGCTACTTGTGGGATTGTGAATTATTGGTATATGCTTATTAATGTAGCATGCTTGATGAATTGTTAAACTCGAATATGATGTTGTGTAAGTGATGCGAGTAAGTAGATTATATATGTGTATGTATAATTATTGTGCTCACTAAGCTTTGCTTACCCTCTCGTTGTTTACCTTTTTATAGGTTCGTGTGTGGATAAGGGTAAGGGCATTACCTTGGATTGAGTTTCCCGCTTCGATGATTAGGAAGCACTTTTGGGTTATGGCTTGGAGTTTGACCGAGACTTGGGTAGTTTAACCCCAAACACCATGCTCGTTGTGTCGTTTGGCAATTAAACTTTTTGTGGTCAAAACTCTAATTTGTATTAAACATTGTATTTTAAACTTAGTGGCGTTTTGGGCACGTGTGGGCCCCACCTTGTAAAACTTGTTCATACCTTAGTTATGTGCTAGTTTTACATATATGAATGTATGGTTAAAAGCGTTTTGGCTAAAAATGTCGAGAACTAGTCAAACATTTTCGTTAAATTGACTTCCGGGGACAGCGGGCTGTCCAGGTGGTTTGGCGCGCCGCGCGGCCACCTGGCGCGCCGCGCAGATGGCCTGCACCAGAAATTTTTTTTTTTGTTTGAAATTTCGTCGTGTTTGGTCGGTCACGGTTTGGGTTGTTACAAGTGGTATCAGAGCATGGTCTAAGGGATTTAGGTGACTTGGGATAGGCGCCTAGACTTAGACTTTTGTGTGTGCATTGTGCGGACTTGTAGGACTTTGGGTCGGACCGGGTCTTGGTTAACGCATGGGTTTATATGAACTAATCATGCGTTATTGTTTGTGTTGTATAGCAATCATCGAGCGAAATGAACGTTGTACTAGCGAGTTAACGCGACGTGCTCGCGTAGTAATGATTAGCTACCCTTACTACGGGTGCAAATCGTGTCAAACAAGCGATGTACGACGATTGTCGAGCGAGATGGAGTGGTATGGTGTATATGTATATATGTGTCATGTCTTTAGTTTCGTTGTTTAATCTTTTCCGTTTTATAGAATGAAGATGAGAAACGGACACGACACCGATATTGGGGGCACGAGCGAGGACCCCGAGTTCACGGCCAAGGTTGAGGCCATCTTTTAACGCCAAAAGGCGGAGTTTCGCGAAGATGTTAAGAAGATGTTTCTCGAGACGATTGACGAACAAGTCGTCACTTTGGTTAAGGAGCAAATTAAGATTGCTCTTCAAGAAGAAAATGGGGGAAGGCGTGACTTTTTCTTCAAGAACTTTAGGGATGCTCAACCTCCTACTTTTGAGGGCGATCGGGACCCACTCAAGAGTGCCCGATTCATCTCCGATATGGAGGGGGCCTTCCGTACTTGTGAGTGTCCACCCGACAAGAAGACTAGGTATGGTTGTAGCATGTTAAGGGGTGACGCGAAATTGTGGTGGGATGCTAAGATCCAACTCTATGGTGAAGAACAATGTATGGACTTCACTTGGGAGGAATTTAAGGCGGAGTTCTTCGATGAGTACCGAACTTCGGCCGATCTTACAAGACTTAAGGACGAGCTACGTACCTTGAGGCAAGGGTCGATGGACTTGAACACTCTCAAATCCGTGTTCTTGTCCAAGACGCAATTTTGCCCGGAGTATGTCGGGAATGATAAAATGTTGAAAGAAGATTTCTATCGAACCTTGAATGATAGTTATCAAGAAAAGATTAGCGTAAACGTGGTAAAGAGCTTCGATGAGTTGTTTAATATGGCGAAAGGGTTTGAAGCGATTGTGTTGAGGAAGAGAAAGTATGAAGGTTCGAGTCACTCAAATTTTTCAAGCAAGAAGTCAAAGAAAGGCCCAACCGAGAGTGTGGGGAGTGTGAAGAAAGGTGCCTCGGGGGATTTCCCCTATACTTGTCATAATTGTGGGCGAAGGGGGCATATGGCTCGTGATTGTACCAAACCATCTTCTACTACAAAATTCACTTGTTACAATTGTGGGAAGGAGGGACACAAGAAGCCCGAGTGTCCCGAGTTGCGTAATGATAATGCTAAGCGGATAGAGAAGGCAGCGGGTACGGCTAGGGGTCGTAACTACTTGATGTCTAATGAAGAAGCTAAACAATCCAATGAAGTCGTTTCAGGTACTTTCATGGTTAATTCTAATCCGGCTCGGATACTTTTTGATAGTGGTGCTAATTTGTCTTTCGTATCTCCAAGATTTGTGCCTAAGTTAAATAAACTGCTAGTAAAGTTGAGTCGTCCGGTAGAAGTTGAAATAGCGGATGGCAAGACGGCGCTAGTGGTTGATGTGTGTAAAAATTGAAATGTTGTGTTTGGCGCCGAAAGTTTCGAAATTGATCTTATTCCGATGACTTTGGGTGATTTTGATGTTGTCGTTGGTATGGATTGGCTCGATCGTTATAGAGCCGATATTGCATGCCACCACAAGTTTATTCGTGTAAAGACCCCAAGTGGGGGAGAGATGATTATTCATGGTGACAAACGAAGGAGATCGGTGCCGATATGCACTTTTGCTCGGGCACGACGTCACGTTGTTACCGGTGGTATGGCTTTCCTTGCTCATGTTGTCGACACTCGTAATGAGCCACCACCAATTCGTGAAATTCCGGTAGTTAATGAGTTTGAGGATGTCTTTCCGGATGAGTTACCGGGTGTCCCGGCGGAAAGACAAGTTGAATTTCGCATCGAGTTGGTTCCGGGGGCTACCCCCATTGCTAAAACTCCTTATCGTTTAGCACCAACGGAGATGCAAGAGTTATTGAATCAAATTCAAGAATTGCTCGAGAAGGGTTTTATCCGACCGAGTGCTTCGCCATGGGGCGCTCCGGTCTTATTTGTGAAGAAGAAAGACGGTAGTATGCGTATGTGCATTGATTACCGTGAGTTGAATAAAGTGACGATCAAGAATCGTTATCCACTACCTAGGATCGACGATTTGTTTGATCAACTTCAAGGCGCAACGTATTTCTCTAAGATCGACCTACGGTCCGGCTATCACCAAATGCGGGTCCGTGAGGAAGATATTGAGAAAACGGCTTTCCGAACGCGTTACGGGCATTATGAATTTGTAGTTATGCCCTTCGGTCTTACGAATGCACCGGCGGCATTCATGGATCTTATGAACCGGGTGTGCCAACCTATGTTGGACAAGTCGGTTATTGTGTTCATTGACGACATACTAGTCTACTCGAAAAGTATGCACGAACATGAACGTCACTTGCGTGAAGTTTTGAAGACGCTAAGAAAAGAGAAGTTGTATGCAAAGTTCTCTAAATGTGAATTTTGGCTAAGGGAAGTTCAATTCCTTGGTCACATTGTGAACGAAAGCGGTATTCAAGTGGATCCGGGGAAGATTGAGACGGTAAAGAGTTGGGGACGACCGACTACGCCCACGGAGATCCGAAGTTTTCACGGATTGGCCGGTTATTATCGTCGGTTTATCCAAGACTTTTCTAAGATTGCTTCTCCATTAACAAAGTTGACGAGGAAGAGTGCTAAGTTCAATTGGGAAAACGAGCAAGAAATTGCTTTTCAATTATTGAAAGAGAAGTTGTGTCAAGCTCCGGTGTTAGTGTTACCGGAAGGCGTCGAAGACATGGTGGTTTATTGTGATGCTTCCTTAAATGGGCTCGGGTGCGTTCTTATGCAAAGGGGTAAAGTCATTGCTTATGCCTCTCGACAATTAAAGGAACACGAAACGAGGTACCCGACTCATGATCTTGAAATGGCGGCGGTTGTGCATGCGTTGAAAATTTGGCGCCACTACTTATATGGTGTCAAGTGTACGATATATTCGGATCATAAGAATTTGAAACACCTTTTTACTCAAAGGGATTTGAATTATCGTCAACGTAGATGGATGGATGTGGTGAAAGATTATGATTGTGAGATACTTTACCATCCGGGTAAGGCGAATGTGGTCGCGGATGCGTTAAGTCGAAAGACTCAACATCCGGCGATACGTATAACATCGTTACGTTTGATTATCACTAACGACTTTCTTGAAAAGATGGGTGAAGACCAAATAGAGGCTTATGTTCACGATAAGCACGCGGAACGAATTGTGGGCCAATCGGAGTTTATTCCTATGGGTCCGCGGGGTTTGTTGTCCTTTCAAGGAAGGGTGTGGGTTCCTAAGACGGGTGATTACCGACGGGTGCTACTCGATGAAGCACATAAGTCAAAATATTCCATTCATCCGGGCGCGACGAAAATGTATCATGACTTGAAGAAAGATTATTGGTGGCCGGGCATGAAACGCGATGTTGTAAAATACGTCGAACGATGTGTTACTTGTTTGCAAGTTAAAGCCGAGCATCAAAATCCGTATGGTAAGTTGCAACCGTTAGAAATCCCGAAGTGGAAATGGGAGCACATTACCATGGATTTTATCACTAAGTTACCTAAGACGGCGAGAACTCAATATGATTCGATTTGGGTGATCGTGGACCGGTTGACGAAAAGTGCCTTGTTTCTTCCCATTAAAGAAGCAATATCGTCGGAGGCCTTGGCTAAGTTGTTTATCAAGGAAGTGGTCTCGCGGCATGGCGTTCCTATATCTATTATTTCGGATCGAGATACCCGTTTTACATCTCGATTTTGGGAAAAGTTTCATGAAGATATGGGTACACAATTAAAGTTGAGCACGGCGTATCATCCTCAAACGGACGGTCAAACCGAGCGTACGAATCAAACTTTGGAAGATATGCTACGGGCGTGCATCATTGATTTTGGTGGTAGTTGGGATGAGCATTTACCTTTGGTGGAATTCTCATACAATAATAGTTTTCATACTAGTATCGGGATGCCACCTTACGAGATGCTTTATGGCCGAAAGTGTCGAACTCCCATTTGTTGGGGAGAGGTAGGTCAAAGAGAAATCGGAAGTACCGATTTGGTTTTAGAGACGAATAACAAGATTGATATTATTCGGGAGCATTTGAAGAAGGCTCAAGATAGGCAAAAGTCGTATGCTGATAAACGTAGACGAACGATCGAATTCCAAGAGGGCGACATGGTTATGCTTAAGGTTTCGCCATGGAAGAGTATTATTCGGTTTCGAAAACGGGGAAAGTTAGGTCCTCGGTTTATTGGGCCGTTTAAAGTTTTGGCTCGTGTTGGCGAAGTTGCATATCGATTGGAATTGCCCGAAGAGCTTGCGGGGATCCATAACACATTTCATGTTTCTCACCTCCGTAAGTGCCTTGCGGATGATTCCTCATGGATGCCTTTAGATGAGATCGAACTAAACAATAAGTTGGAGTATATTGAAGAGCCGATTGCCATACTTGATGAGAAGGTCAAACGATTGAGACATAAGGAGGTTAGGACCTACAAAGTTCAATGGCGACGGAATAAAGGTTCCGAGTTTACATGGGAGCCCGAAGAGTTTGTGTTGGTTTATCTTCCCGCTTGTCATGCGGCTTGGATCGCGAGGACGCAATCCGAATAAGTGGGGGAGAGTTGTAAGACCCGTGTAATTATTGTAAATAATGTATAGAAGTTAACTTTGTGGTGGGATTGGTTTTAAATTTCAAAAGGAGCTAGGAACCAGTTTCTGTCCATTTGCGCGCCGCGCGGCCTAATGGCGCGCCGCGCAAAATCGTGCAGACAGCCCCTCTTGTTTATTTAAATCTAAATCAAGGGCATTTTGGGAAATTCACTTCAAGGCCGACTTTAAGGCTTGGTTCAGTTGTTTGGGAGCTCATTTACTCCCCTTTTCACCAACCTTATCTTCCTAATTCAATTCTAGAAAGAGAAGTGAGTTCTAGAGAGAGAGATCCCATTTTTGGAGAAGAAGAAGAAGGTTTCTTGCTAAAGTCCAAGTTCTAAAGTTGTTCATCTCATCCATTGCTACATTTTGATAGTTGTGGTATACCTTAACTTCCAATTCTTGTTTTGATTTTGTGTATGGGTTAGGGTTTGTGTTGAAGATGAACACTAAGACCCATTTGTAGGTAAATTGGGTGTTTTGGGTAAATTGGGTCATGTAGACTCAATAATGGGTTAGCTAGGGTTTTAAAAGTGTTAATTGATGTTAAGAAACCCTAATTGGCTAATAATTGGTTAGAACACTTGCTTGATGTATAAATGGGTGCTATTTGGGTATAAATGACCCAAAATGAGTGTATTGACTTTTATTAGGTCAAATGGGTCAAAATGGACCAATGTTGGTTAATGTTAGTGTTTTGTGTTAAAACCTAGCAATTTAATGGGTATGAAGGCCTTGAGTGCCAAGTGTTAGGGTTTTTGGTGAAAATGACCCAAATTAGGGTTAAGTGTCCAAATGGGTCAAGATGACCTAGGATGGTGTGTGTTATGAGATTAGACCAAGTTGATTGATTAATTATGCTTGTGAAATAGGTACGTTACCTTGGAATTCAAGCTTGGTTTAATAATCACCGAAGGCATAAGGTGAGTGGAATAATTATGCGTATGTGTATATAATGTATTTATTTGTGTTGCACGAATGTGGTATTGTCGCGGTGTTTAAGACACCACATTCTAAGTAACGAGTAGCATTGTCGCGGTGTTTAAGACACTACTCATGGTATGATTGACTTGTGGTATTGTCGCGGTGTTTAAGACACCACATTGTCATGGGAGTGGAAGTGTCGCGGTGATTAAGACACCACTCATCGTATTGAATGAAGTGTGGATTCGTCGCGGTGTTTAAGACGCCACATTGTTGTAAGGGTGAGTTAGTCGCGGTGTTTAAGACATCACCCGGGGACTAGTGATTACGCGGTGTGTAAGTAACACTAGTGGACGTTATGAACTCCAACGGTCTTGTAAGTACCGCTTCCCATGTTCGAATTGGTTAACCAAGGTTATGTGAATTATGTATTGGAAGTATTAATTTATGAATCGTATGCTATTGTACTATTAGCTACTTGTGGGATTGTGAATTATTGGTATATGCTTATTAATGTAGCATGCTTGATGAATTGTTAAACTCGAATATGATGTTGTGTAAGTGATGCGAGTAAGTAGATTATATATGTGTATGTATAATTATTGTGCTCACTAAGCTTTGCTTACCCTCTCGTTGTTTACCTTTTTATAGGTTCGTGTGTGGATAAGGGTAAGGGCATTACCTTGGATTGAGTTTCCCGCTTCGATGATTAGGAAGCACTTTTGGGTTATGGCTTGGAGTTTGACCGAGACTTGGGTAGTTTAACCCCAAACACCATGCTCGTTGTGTCGTTTGGCAATTAAACTTTTTGTGGTCGAAACTCTAATTTGTATTAAACATTGTATTTTAAACTTAGTGGCGTTTTGGGCACGTGTGGGCCCCACCTTGTAAAACTTGTTCATACCTTAGTTATGTTCTAGTTTTACATATATGAATGTATGGTTAAAAGCGTTTTGGCTAAAAATGTCGAGAACTAGTCAAACATTTTCGTTAAATTGACTTCCGGGGACAGCGGGCTGTCCAGGTGGTTTGGCGCGCCGCGCGGCCACCTGGCGCGCCGCGCAGATGGCCTGCACCAGAAAATTTTTTTTTTGTTTGAAATTTCGTCGTGTTTGGTCGGTCACGGTTTGGGTTGTTACAGTTTAACAGATTCAGATGACAGCCAAGGAAAGACTGTCGAAGGCGGTGAGCAGAGGACGGAGGAGATCCATGAAAGTCAAGGGGATGATATTTTGAAAACTCCTGACCGGAATTTTACTCCGTTGGATGAATCTGAGTTTCATGAGCTGAGCGAATCATGGAAGAAACCTGAGAAGAGGCCGGAAGGCGACTCCTCCAATCATTCTCCACTCCCCATTACTATTATCCCTGTTATCACATCTACAAATTTAACAGAACCACCAATTCCTGCTCAAGTGAGCGCTTTGCAGGCGTTTATTGATAACCCTGCCACTAAGTGTACAGATTTCTTGACTCTTCTTCAGGTACCAATGAAAAAACAATTTGTACTTATGTGCTTGTACTTTATTTATATGAATTGTTGATATTGACCGTAACGTTCTTCTTTTGAAGGATTGTGCTATTCCAGAGCTAAATCCTCACTTCACTGCTCTTCGTTCTGAACAACTTAGGCAGTCAACTATTACATCTGCTGTGTTGTTGATGAACCACCTACAGTCTTCTCTACAATTGCAGAAGCATCAAGAGTCCATTCTTGAGATAGCCCATACTGAAAGGGCTGAAGGTTCAAATGCTCGCAAAAGAGCTGCTAAAGCTGAACGTGCTTTGACCAGAACTCTAGAAGCTTTGAAGGTTAAAGAAACTGAGTTAAAAGATGCTCAAGATGTTGCTGTTATCTTGCGAGAGGAGAAGGAGAGAGTGGTAGAAGTTGAGAGGAATAAGGTTGAAGAGGAGAAGTTGAAGGTTAGTGAACTGGAGAGTCAGCTGAATGCCTTGAAGCTAGACTTGAATGCTAAGAAAGAGAAGGCTGTTGAAATTCTCCGCAGGACAGAGGCCGGTGAAGGTAATTTTACTGAACTTTAGAAAGGGATACCGGGTGTAATAGCTAAAGTTCTTGGATCTCAACTTGTTGGGAATTCTTACAATGATTATGTTGATGCTATGGTCACTCATTCCATTTCTAATGTTACCGACAAGGTAGCCAGACTCCTTGCCCCAAACCAGCCTCTTCCTACTGCCATTGCTAACCTGATGCATCCCGGAACATTGGAGAGAGTCGAAGAAACAAAGAACAAACTGATAAATCTCAAGGTTGACATCTTTGATGATGTGTGTAATAGGGAAGAATCGTCCGCCAAGGACGTTCTTGGTGTTAAATTTTCATGAACTCTGTAATTAGCTTATTAACAATGTTTGTAATAAATTATCTGCTTTCTATGTTTCAAATACATGCCACTCTTATGATTATGTTTGTCTTTATGGTCACCCCAAATACTTGGATTTTTCTTGCTAAAAAATAAACCTGATGTGCACCAAGCATATGATAAATTCTCTATGTATGATTGTGTATTGCATAGCTTAATAAGATATACGAAAAAGTGTTTGATAAAATTCTTATGAAGATGCCTTGCAGTGTTAACTTCTTCTGAATTAACAACATATACAATATTGAATTTATACTTTGAAAATATCATGCCTTCAACTAATTTGCAGGACATTAGAGTCCATCATACGCTTTCCGTCATGAAATTAATGAGGAATAGTCATGAAGTATTTTTGAAAAGTAGTTGCGAATTAGCAACTTTTCCGCCATACGCCTTCCGTCATAAAATTCATGAGGAAGAATTGTGAAATATTTTTGCCTTCATATAGTATAGGAGCTTCTTTCGTTTTGTGAAGTAAGTCTTTATAATATTTGTCATGACAAGTATCTAGTTTTTCATTTTGCCTCGGTGCGTTCTAGTAAAACTTTAACGTTTTCTAGCCGATCCCTTGCGCCTTTTGCTGGCCGTCACAAGAGCAACCGCCATCGAAAGTATAAAAAATACTCTCCTTCTGTGGGCAGGATATAAATGCAATGTTTTACATTTGTCACAGGCAGCACTTTGCATAAGAAAAAGATAAAATTTTATTGACTGATAGTGTGCATTACATAAACAATTCATTATAAATTTAGGTGGATCAGGCCTAATTAGTACATTATGAAAGTTTAATGCATGATATTGTAAACATATGCATTGTAGCATAACTACAATGGTGTACAATAAAATGATAGAATTTGTTCTTCATAAAATGCTAAATTTTGCTCTTCTTACGTCGAGCGCCTAGCCCTGTCCAGCTTGAATAGTTGATTACGGTATAAAAAACTCCTGAACTTCATCATCTCTGAACAATCGATTATGCCTTCTCCGATTTTCCCTGTTCTCTGGAAAATTTGCAAATGTAGACCGTTCTCTAGTTGGGGCTATGAAATGTCCCGTTCATATTGATTATAAACGTTCCATATTAATTGATTTCGTCGCGAGGTTTTGACCTCTATATGAGACGTTTTTCAAAGACTGCATTCATTTTTAAAATAACCATAACCTTTATTTTATCTATAAAGGTTTAAAAAGCATTACGTAGATTATCAAATAATGATAATCTAAAATATACCGTTTACACACGACCATTACATAATGGTTTACAATAAGAATATATTACATCAAAAATAAGTTTCTTGAATGCAGTTTTTACATAATATCATACAAGCATGGACTCCAAATCTTGTCCTTATTTTAGTATGCAACAGCGGAAGCTTTTAATAATCACCTGAGAATAAACATGCTTAAAATGTCAACAAAAATGTTGGTGAGTTATAGGTTTAACCTATATATTATCAAATCATAATAATAGACCACAAGATTTCATATTTCAATATACATCCCATACATAGAGATAAAATTCATTCATATGGTGAACACCTGGTAACCGACATTAACAAGATGCATATATAAGAATATCCCCATCATTCCGGTATACCCTTCGGATATGATATAAATTTCGAAGTACTAAAGCATCCGGTACTTTGGATGGGGTTTGTTAGGCCCAATAGATCTATCTTTAGGATTCGCGTCAATTAGGGTGTATGTTCCCTAATTCTTAGATTACCAGACTTAATAAAAAGGGGCATATTCGATTTCGATAATTCAACCATAGAATGTAGTTTCACGTACTTGTGTCTATTTTGTAAATCATTTATAAAACCTGCATGCATTCTCATCCCAAAAATATTAGATTTTAAAAGTGGGACTATAACTCACTTTCACAGATTTTTACTTCGTCGGGAAGTAAGACTTGGCCATTGGTCGATTCACGAACCTATAACAAATATGTACATATATATCAAAGTATATTCAAAATATATTTACAACACTTTTAATACATTTTGATGTTTTAAGTTTATTAAATCAGCTGTCCTCGTTAGTAACCTACAATTAGTTGTCCAACGTTAGATGTACAGAAAAAAATTGATATATATTATCTTGAATCAATCCACGACCCAGTGTACACACGTCTCAGGCTAGATCACAACTCAAAGTATATATATTTTTGGAATCAACCTCAACCCTGTGTAGTTAACTACAACATTACTGCATATAGAGTGTCTATGGTTGTTCCAAATAATATATATACATGGGTCAATATGATATGTCAAAACATTTGCATACGTGTCTATGGTATCCCAAGATTACATAATATATTAAAATACATGTATAATACAATATAAGTTAGCTAGGATATGATTTTTATAGAATTGTTAATATTTCCCGTAGCTACAAAAATCAAAAAAAATATCCAATCTTGTTTTACCCATAACTTCTTCATTTTAAATCCGTTTTGAGTGAATCAAATTGCTATGGTTTCATATTGAACTATATTTTATGAATCTAAACAGAAAAAGTATAGGTTTATAGTCGGAAATATAAGTTACAAGTCATTTTTGTAAAGGTAGTCATTTCAGTCGAAAGAACGACATCTAGATGCCCATTTTAGAAAACATACTTCCACTTTGAGTTTAACCATGATTTTTGGATATAGTTTCATGTTCATAAGAAAAATTATTTTTTTCAGAAGAAAAACTTTTAAATCAAAGTTTATCATAGTTTTTAATTAACTAACCCAAAACAGCCCGCGGTGTTACTACGACGGCGCATGTCCGGTTTTACAGTGTTCTTCGTGTTTCCGGGTTTTAAATTATTAAGTTAGCATATCATATAGATATATAACATGTGTTTAGTTGATTTTAAAAGTCAATTTAGAAGGATTAACTTTTGTTTGCGAACAAGTTTAGAATTAACTAAACTATGTTCTAGTGATTACAAGTTTAAACCTTCGAATAAGATAGCTTTATATGTATGAATCGAATGATGTTATGAACATCATTACTACCTTAAGTTTTCTGGATAAAGATACTAGAAATGAGAAAAATGGATCTAGCTTCAAAGGATCCTTGGATGGCTTGAAAGTTCTTGAAGCAGAATCATGACACGAAAAACAAGTTCAAGTAAGATTTCCACTCGAAATATGATTGTTATAGTTATAGAAATTGAATCAAAGTTTGAATATGAGTATTACCTTGTATTAGAAAGATATCTTACTGTAAATAAGAAATATTTCTTGAGGTTGGATGATCACTCTACAAGATTGAAAGTAAGCTAGCAAACTTGGAAGTATTCTTGATTTTATGAAAATAGAACTTGTAGAATTTATGAAGAACACTTAGAACTTGAAGATAGAACTTGAGAGAGATCAATTAGATGAATAAAATTGAAGAATGAAAGTGTTTGTAGGTGTTTTTGGTAGTTGGTGTATGGATTAGATATAAAGGATATGTAATTTTGTTTTCATGTAAATAAGTCATGAATGATTACTCATATTTTTGTAATTTTATGAGATATTTCATGCTAGTTGCCAAATGATGGTTCCCACATGTGTTAGGTGACTCACATGGGCTTCTAAGAGCTGATCATTGGAGTGTATATACCAATAGTACATACATCTAAAAGCTGTGTATTGTACGAGTACGAATACGGGTGCATACGAGTAGAATTGTTGATGAAACTGAACGAGGATGTAATTGTAAGCATTTTTGTTAAGTAGAAGTATTTTGATAAGTGTCTTGAAGTCTTTCAAAAGTGTATGTATACATATTAAAACACTACATGTATATACATTTTAACTGAGTCGTTAAGTCATCGTTAGTCGTTACATGTAAGTGTTGTTTTGAAACCTTTAGGTTAACGATCTTGTTAAATGTTGTTAACCCAATGTTTATAATATCAAATGATATTTTAAATTATTATATTATCATGATAATATGATGTATGAATATCTCTTAATATGATATATATACATTAAATGTCGTTACAACGATAATCGTTACATATATGTCTCGTTTCAAAATCATTAAGTTAGTAGTCTTGCTTTTACATATGTAGTTCATTGTTAATATACTTAATGATATGTTTACTTATCATAATATCATGTTAACTATATATATATATATATATATATATATATATATATATATATATATATATATGTATATATATATGTATATATATATATATATATATCCATATATATATCATCATATAGTTTTTACAAGTTTTAACGTTCGTGAATCACCGGTCAACTTGGGTGGTCAATTGTCTATATGAAACCTATTTCAATTAATCAAGTCTTAACAAGTTTGATTGCTTAACATGTTGGAAACACTTAATCATGTAAATAACAATTTCATTTAATATATATAAACATGGAAAAGTTCGGGTCACTACAGGCTACATATTGTGAATGTATGGCAGCCACTCCGTTAGGAGTTGGAAATCTGATCTCCGCATGAGCAGTGGATGCAATTGCTCCAAACTTTGCCAACGCTGTCCTTCCAAAAAGGACATTAAACCGAGAAGTGCCTTCCAAAATAGTGAAATCAATTGTTTCAGTTCTCAGCAATGGGAATGTTCCCATAACAACCTCTAAACGAATTCGCCCCATGGCGTTCACCGGTGTTTCTGTCAATCCTGAAACCTTCAAAATTGTCCGCCGAGCCCTATCCTGTATGTGCCTTGGGAAAGTTCTCAAACAATGCCAATAGATGATGTCGGCTTCACTGCCTGTATCCGTGTAGATACGGCTGATGAACTTGTTTGCAATTTCTGCTGATATGACCACTGGCTGGACGGATAAAGACCAATTTTGAATTTGTTGAAAAATGATTGGAGCATATCTACAGCCTTCAACATTGTTGTCCGTCTGCTCACCGTTTTCATAGCAACTATCATTGAACCACACCATTTTGATTACCACTTCTGGAGTTGGTTCACGCTCTCCGTATTGGTTTCTGTTTTCTCTTCCGCCATGCTCTTCCCTTCTTCTATTCTTATCCCGACGTCCTCTTCGACCATCACTTTTCTGCCATGCAAATTTCTTTTTAGGGTCATTTCTTCTGTATTGCTTTCCTGGTAACAAGTGATTTAACTCCCCTGCCTTAATCTTTGCAATGGTTTCCCTCATCAAAGATTTGCAATTATCTGTGTCATGACCCCACGCCTCATGAAAGTCACACCATAGTTCACTTCTTGGGCCATCTCTTTCCTCCATAGGTGCTAGAGGATTAAAAGTAGACCGAATAAGTTCAGTAAAAAGAATCTCCTTAGGAGTTTTGGTTAACGCCATTATCAACGGATGTCTCTCTAAGGGCCTCCTGTTATGGTGAAAATCATTGGGATGATTGTTGCCTCTCCATCCACCATTGGGATTGTCATTTCTCCTTTAGTTTCGATCAAAGTACCGTCCTCCGTTGTGCTGTTTGGTACTGTTGCTGTTACTATCAAACCTGCTTGGTCCTAGCTCGCCGGCTCGGACATGCTTTTGTGCAACTTCCAATGCCTGATGCAGAGTTTTTGGTAGGTCATACTTTAACGCATGAACAAGTGCACTAAATCTTCGCTGATCCAAACAGAAAATATATCCAGATACTAGTTGCGACTCTGGATAATCAGGTATTTTTTGTGCTTCAAGCGTATATCTCTTCATGAAATTACTCAAGGATTCGTTATGAAGCATCGTTATTTCATGTGCATCAAGATGTGTCAAAGTGCAGCTATGAAGATTTTGATACTGCATAACAAACTTCGCAAGAAGGTCCAAATAACTTGTTATACTTCTGGATGGTAAACTAGCAAACCATTCCCTTGCCATTTTCTGCAACACCATAGGAAACATATGACAAGTTACTTCATCATCCCAATGCTGCAACCTCATTGCACCTTCAAACATGGTAAGAAAATCTTCAGGATCTGCAGTACCATCATATACTCCAATTGCCGGTATGCCAAGATTTCTGGGTAACGGATAGTTTGCAATTCTATCAATGAAGCATTGAGTGGATTCTGCCATATGTAACATCCCACGTTTTTCCGTTAAATTTATTTTAACGCCGTCTTTTTTTTAGATAATATCTTTCGTTATCTAAATTCGTATCTTCCGTTGACTAACGTTCTTAATATTCCCGTTATTTAATTATAACATCACTCGTTTACTCTAGCGTTTTTAAAATAATTCGTTTGGTTAATTCACGCACCCGCTTTAAACTTGAGGGACCGAAATTGTCAAGTGGGCAAACTAGTTGACTAGGTCAACTAGTCAACCCACTCTTTCCACCATTCATTCCATTTTCACCTCCTCATCTTCTTTTCTCTCTAGTCACCAAGAACACACTTTTACCATCTTTAAAGATTCATCATCCATTTCAAATCTAGCAATCAAACATCAAAACAAATTACATATTTGTGATCCTTGCATCATCCTCTTCATTTTGGGTAACATTTCTAAAACTCTAGATTTCTCAAATTCATTTTATATACTTGAAATGGTGTTAGTTAGTGTCTATGGCTCAAGTCTAACATGAATATGTGTTTGGTTTGCTCGATTTGTTATTTTGAGTAACCTAGCATGAACTTGAAATGGGTGTGCTTAATCTTGAGTTTTGGTTGATTAAATATTGTTTAATTGTTAAAATTCATGTATTAAATGTGTTACTAGCATCATTAGCTTCATTTTGATGTGTTGGTTGATTTAGAAAAGCTTCATTTACAAAATTGATGAATTCATGATTTTGGTTAGGGTTTGATGAGCTTTAAAATGAACTTTTGATAATTGAATGCTATGAAATGTTGTTAGTAAGTATTTAGTTGTATTGTATGTTTAATTACCTTCTAAACGGCATATCATATGTGTAAATTGGATTCCCAAGTCATGAAATGCATTTTATGAACTTGAAACTTTGATAATGAACTTTTAGCGATCAATCGACGAGGTTTTCATTGTTGTTAATGATGGATTTGATTGATGAAATGTGTTTATTTGTATTCCTCGTCAAAATACCTTTCCAACGATATAAGATACGTGTTTTGAATGTTTACGGTTCATAAGTTACGTTCGTTTGAAGTTTAGTTCGAGACTTGTCATTTTTCAGCTTTTTTCACCTGAATCAGGCACAGATGCGGCGCATCCCTTATAGATGCAGCGCATCAGATGCAGGCTGCCCAAAATCTTCGTTTTTCGTTTAATTCCAACAATGCTATGCACCTCCGATTGACATGAAACTTGGCCAACATGCTTATATATGACTTCTAAGCTTAGAAAAATTGTCCGAGACCCGACCCGAACGTGTTGACTTTTTCGTTAACTTTGACTTCGACTTCGACCAAAGTTTGACTTTTAGTCAAACTTAACCAAATACTTATGCAATCTTTCTAACATGCTTTTATACTTGATTCTTGCATGAAACTTGACAACGTGATTCACATGCTATATATATTCGAGTCGTAACGAGCCATAGGACTAATTGAACACATTTCGCCCGACCTTGTGTCATAACCGGTTAATTGATACAACTTACTTGTTTAGGTCAAGGCTAAACAACTTTCATGCACACGTTTACTTTGTGAAGTACATTTATACTCGTGCACTCGAGGTGAGATCATAGTCCCACTTTTTCAACAACTCTTATTCTTTAAATCGTGGGCTGAGAAACATATACATTACATACTTATATACATTTCATATGTATATATACTTTTCATACTTTTATACTTTGAACACAAATACGAATACAAAGATACAGACGATTTAGAACAAAAGTCCTCAATCCAATTATCATTAGTTCCACTTGCAGGGTGTAAGTGTAAGCGAGTAATTATGTTGTGTGGCCATACGGGTTTGACGAACCCTCATTCAGACGGTTCGCTACTGTTAGTGAATGAAATATAATTTTATCGGGTATAGTGTAAGTTCTAACACTATAGATTCAAGATTCAGAGGAAAGATTCAGTTAAGCTTTGGTAATTGGGTGCTCGTGATACAAACAACATTCTTTGGAATATATACGATTTGGATAATCAACTATACAAAATCTTGTGGTTCAAAAACAACGTTTACAAATACAACTATGATTTCACGAACATTTTTCGTTGACAGTTTTCTATATGTTTCTCAGGTTCATACTTGGCTACTTGATACATGCTTCCGCACACTTTGATTACTTGCTTGGGGTCAAGCATACATGCATACGCTAGTGATAGCACATTTGGATTCAAACTTAATGTTTACATGCATACGCTATTGATAGCATTCGTGATTTTCAACTTATATTATGTCGCAAGTTATTTCATTTATACTTTATACCTTTTGTAAACTTAAACTTGTTGTCGAACCGTTTGGTAACTTAAATCTTTGCAAGTCATACACGTTTCAAATGAATGAAACATAATTTTGGTCAAACGCGTCTCATTTAGGGACTATGACCACGTAACGGGACCTAAGTTAACGGCGCCGTCAATGACGATTTTGTCGGGTCATTGGCAGCTTTGTAGCTTGCTCTCCAGTAATTAGAGCGAAAAAATTATCTACAGCCACAGCGCGAACGGCGGGCTGCGCTAAGCGTTGCTTATACTTTGCCGGAGCTGTCTGCTTAAGGATTCCGTTTAAAAGTAATGCTGCTATCTTCTCAGACATGAACTCCTCTTTCTCCTCATTCTCTTCTTTAGAATCACTGCCAATATAGCTCAATTCATTATCATCTTCAGAATCATCAATAAAACTGCCCAACTTGTCAAGTATTCTGGATAACTTGTACTTTGATATAGATTGCTTCTTCATGATTTGCTTGTCTTTACCATCCGTCATCCGTCGAAAAGATGTAAATGGTGGACATCGTCTTGGTTGCATCAATGGTCGCTTCTCTGGATTAAGAACGAAATTTTGACGTCTTTCTGCACTTTTGGTTGTTGTTTCTTCGATTATTGGCCTTTTCCCTGGATTAGTGGCCAAATGTTTAAGCCTTTCTGCGGTTTCAGTTACTGTTTCTTCAATTGTGCCTTCCGGTGGCTGAACAGGTGCATCCTCTTCATGCATTGGCGGATAAGTTGTCATGCTTTCTGTTAATGGATTGTTGAATGTTTCGAGTACGCTTGTGGATGGGGCTTCAGTTATTTTTGTTCCTTTTCCGTTTCGCGTGTTCTTAACATTAGTAGATGGCGCCATTGTTGACACCTATTTCCTTATGAGGTAAGGCTTAGTGTGTCAGCACAAATACTAGAAGTATCTAGCTAAAAGTGGGGGAATGTTGTCGATTGATGTGTACCCTCGGGAAATAATCCCTGCAGACCCGGATCACAGATATAGAAATCTGTGGGGTGGCTTAATCAATCTTTGTCCGCTGAGCGTTGAGCTACTAGCCGGATGACTTCTAGTGGGAGAAAATACTATGTGAGAGAGAAAGGTGAAATCTCTGGTCACAAATTATCAGTGTGTCTGAATGTGTAAAATGATGACCCAAGGGGTCTATTTATAGTGATAGATCCACCGGAGTATTCGGGGACACGTGTCAGATGATGCTGCATTCTGTTATTCGTGATCCGATATTTATGCTGGATGTGACGCTCTCCGGTCAGGGCTTAAGCGCTAGGCGGCCTTCAGGGCTTACGCATGACGGATGCAGCCTGCGCATCGGAGAATGCTGGACGGACAGTTTCACAAAACTGTTGTTGCCAGTTTTTCTGATGCTAATTTCATGCAAATATTATGCCTTTATGCGTATATACGATAGGATATGGGGTCTAAAATTTGGCAAGCGTTTGAATTGGTTAATGTGCAATTATTTTTAAAGAAAGGAACAATATGGTATTTCAAGGAAAATTGAGATTCAAGTCAGTTCATTTGAATGGATTTCGCGAAGAGTAAAATGAATTAAAAGCGATTGGAATAGATGGTTAACCAACCTGAACTTGTATATTTCTTAACTGTAGAAGGTGCTGCGATCTCTGCATCCCAGATATCTGTTTCTTGAGTGTTGGTCTGGTTTCATGTCCATTTGTGTGTTCGCATGTATTTAGTTTAAGTTGTAGTTAGCTTGCTATTTTGGTTTTGAACATTTCTGCTGGCCCAGCCCATTTGGCTTTGATGTATCATTTTTTTTTCATTTTAATAAATTGTTTGCTTTAAAAAAAGATAGTAAAAAGTATTAAAAAGTGAAAAGTAAAATGAAAGAAAAAAAGGAAAAAATTATCGTTTTTTCACATGAAACAACAATTAAATGTGTGGCTATTAAAAAATGACCACGTGTTAGTGTGAAAAATGCTTTGCTGCAAAACACAATTTCATTATAATTATTTGATACTATTTAATAGTTTACAATTACAATAGACATACGTACACTACTAAATGCTTATCATTTATTTTAGAGAGGTGATATTTCCAATTCCTAAATTGATAGATCCACAACAATTATGTGCATTATTCCATAATACCCTCCAGTACATACTAGTAAGAGATTTGTGCAAATGTATCATTAAGGTTAACTTAGTAAATTTATGTGGATTTATCAAAATTCATGTTGAAAATATCATCTCCCTTTATTTTAGCAAGTACTAAAGTAAAAGGAAAAAAGTTCTGATTCAACCGCTAATGTATTATATATATATATATATATATATATATATATATATATATATATATATATATATATATATATATATATATATATATATAATTTTAATTTTATAAACAAAAAAGATTAAAAAGTATTTAATGAAAGTATTAAAAAGGTATTGAAAACAAATGAAAGAAGCTAATGTCGTTTGATTAGTTTAAACGACGTAAACTTGCGAGTATATATATATATATATATATATATATATAATATATATATATATATATATATATATATATATATATATATATATATATATATATATATATATATAATTTTAATTTTGTAAACAAAAAAGATTAAAAAGTATTTAATGAAAGTATTAAAAAGGTGTTGAAAACAAATGAAAGAAGCTAATGTCGTTTGATTAGTTTAAACGACGTAAACTTGCTAGTGCTTTAATTAGTATATAATAGATAAATGAGGTATCGATCTCACAATGAAGAGCTATAAATTGTAGATTTTCGATCGGTTAACTAATTAATAACAAGTTTAAGATTGATTTGATCTTTAATAGAAAACTAAATTATTTGAATCGTAAATTAACTAAAAACAAGTAGATTAAACTATAGGCGAAAAACAATCGACTTATCGATCGATTCCTTGATTAGGCTTATAATAATTACCCTATATAATAGTAGTGTATCAAGTGTTAAATGAATAAACCCAATATATCACCTTTTTTTAGAACGACGGTATTGACATCACTCAGAGCGAACTTAACCATCTTTGCGATCATATGTCACTCGCTCACACGTTAGAAGGAAAATCCTCACACATCGGCGCGTAGTGCGTACCCGACGTGCTTTGAGTTAAACCGAGTAACTTACGATATTCACCTTTTCACCACAACAGAACCCTGGAGAAAATCTCCATTTTATCTCCCTTAAAGTCCTTTATGGATTTCAAACCGGGAATAGAGTTGTGACTTATTCAGCGCTATATCACAATTTATTAATTCTCGGGCGAACCTGCACCAATTTTTTCACGGATACAAGCTCGCAAATAACATGATACCTTTTGCCACTCAGCTACTAACTCGGTGGTCCAATATATCACTTTAATACTATGTTATTAATGAATAAATCATACGTGGTTATTGTTACGTGTAATACATTCATTTATTAATAATTAGTACTCCTTATTACACTTATATCAAGCCCTATACTATACTATACTATACTAGCGGGGGCTATTGTCTGTATTTGACAAAATACTTCGTACATCAAATTTTATAGATTAATTTCTTTTACATCTCTATGATCAAAATTGTGACGTTCTATTATATCATACAAGTTTTGTTATGGAGTAATTGATTATATATGATTCTAGAAATCATGAAAATTGTCTTTTGTATCATGTTACTTACGACTCATTGGGGTCAAGCTTAGGGGTCCCGAAAAGCACATGTTTCGACTCTTGACTTCGTATTCGAGTGATTGATGGTAAAAGGGCCGTCTTTTAGTGTGACACATCTAAAGCATATTATGCACTTGGCAAAATGTAGGGGTTTTTTTTCCTTCATTTTTCATTTTGGTCTGTATCTTAGTAAAAAAGACCAAAAAAAGAACATTTGAAGTTAGGCAGGATTTTATTGTTTTTTTAAAAGTACATGTTAAGGTCTATTTCAAACTTTGTACAAAGCTACAGTGCAATTTTAACAAAATAGATAAACTAATTCAAACAATCATTACAAAATAACATAGTAGTAGACGTCCTGATATTCTCAAAAAAATTACGGAGTATCAAAGTTCAAATTTCACGAACTGCATAGTGATGAGTGGCCAAAAAAAATAATATCAAAACGGTCACAAAATAACTCGATTAAATTGTATATATCTGAACAATAATGTCCCTCATTTTAAGTGATGTTAAAAGTTTTTAGGTACTGAACGTTTCTCTAAACTATTTTTGTGAAAAAATGTTCTTAAACGAATAAATGAAAATGATATTTATACTTAGATTGTTTTGGAAGATTTTAATTGAATGCACGCTATCTAATCGTGAAAATGTTTTTACCAGAGTGATGTTTTTTTTCTTTCAAAAATTTAAGGTAAGTCATGCTATTTCGATTTTTTTATGTGTAATTTTTTTTTGGATCTTTTATGAGAACCTTTGGGTTGTCTTTTAAGGAATATGAAAATGCAAAAAAACACTTGTATATAAAGAAGTCATCCAACCACCAGATATAATTACTCCGTACAACATATACCATCATTTTTAGCACAATATTTATTTTTATTTTTAATGATAACCTTTAAGAAGTTACGGTTGCTATAAAAAAATCTTTTTAAAAAGAAAAAGAATCTAATATATAATTCTCATTGAGATACAAGTCACTTAATAATTGTCCAAGCTGTTTGAAATGCGCCTTTTTGTGTTATATACTAGTTAAAGATCTGCGGTTTCGCGAAATTTTTGAAGGATCTAATCATTTAAGCTATAAAATTAAATATGTAAAATTAAAAAACTATTATTATATCTAGATCTAGATGAACATTAAACCAAATGTTTTTTCAGGGGTTTAAAATTTTTAAAATTTCAAAATGTACTAATGAACTTTTATTAAGCCTATAATGAACATTAAACCAAATATTTTATAGGGGATTCAAATTTTTAAAGTTTAAAAATGTGCTAACGAATAAATAAAAAAACAAAATTTTGATTCAAATTAAATAAATCATCTCCGATATCGTGATGTAGTTTTAAGCGATTACATAAATCATCTCCCATATACCCTAAACCCTATACACTAACCCATAAATCATAAACTCTAAACTCTAAATCCTATACACTAAACCCTAAACTCTATATTTATACTCTAATCCATAAATTGTAAAAATTAAACCCTAATTCCTAAACCCTATACCCTAAACTCTAAACCATAAATTCTAATATCTAAACCTTAAAGTCTAAACTATAAACCCTAGACACTAAACCTTAAACCCTATACACTAAACTCTAAACCCTAAACCCTAAACTCAAATCAACCCTTAACCCTATACACTAAATCCTAAACCCTATATCTATACTCTAAACCATAAATTGTAAAAACTAAACCCTAAGTCCTAAATCCTATACCCTAAACTCTAAATCATAAATTCTAATATTTAAACCTTAAAGTCTAAACCATAAACCCTAAACACTAAACCTTAAACCCTATACACTAAACTCTAAACCCTAAACCCTATATCTAAACCCTAAACCCTAAACCCAAAACCCAAATCAACCCTTAACCCTACACACTAAACCCTATACCATAAACCCTAAACCATAAATTCTAAAATCTAAACTCTAAAACCTAAACCCTATATATATCATATAAACAATTATAACAAACAGTAATGCCCCAAAACCATTTCATTTACTCACAATGACACACCAAACGTAAATCTGTAGTATATAGGTAAATTTAGTAAACCTGTAGTATATAGGTAAATTTACTCAAGAGGTTAACTCCAGTAATTCAAGCCTCGAAACCTTTGAAATTTGCCCCGCCAAGATACTGCATCTCAATCCTTTACATTATAACGATCATCACAGCCACCATTGATATAAGCACCAACGTGACCTGCACCTTCAACAACATATAAGTGAACAACCACCAAAATTGGGAAAAAAAAAAATATACGATGGAAACAACAAAGATTAGCCATTGTCAACAACACATGTACACAATCGAAAAAACATCAACTCTAATAAAGATTCGGCAACAAAATAAGGTTTGCGAGTAAACCCAACCAAACCGTAAAACCTATACACTAAACCCTAAACCCTATATCTAAAACCTAAACACTAAACCCTATATCATAAATTCTAAAAACTAAACCCTAAACTCTAAATCCTAAACTCTAAACACTAATCCCTTAACCCTAAACCCTAAACCCTAAATATTAAACCGTAAACCCTAAAGCATAAATTCTAAAATCTTAACCCTAAACCCAAAATCTTAAATAATAAACCATAAACCGTAAATCCTAAATAGCAATTCCTAAACATTAAACCATTAACTCTCACCGTTAATCCTTTTTATCCATTAAGCTTATATTAGTTGTCAAAATGAATTTAGTTTGTACTATAAGTATATATAATTAGAGATGTAAAAAAAAATATTCAAAGGATATTTAACCATAGAACATTTACAACTCAGTCAAATACATCTCAAGACTTTCTTATAAACAACATTCTTGGTGGTATTTGAATCATTCCCATTGTCGTCAAATATGATTAGTTTTAATCCGTTTTTTGTAGTCAAATATACATGTCTTCAATGATTGTTTATTCATTTTATTGAAAGAAGTAAATACATATTAATAATTTTTGTAATATGATGTATATGCTACATGACAAATGTAATGTGTAATTATTATTTTTTTATTTTTTGTTGTCATCACAATGTAGGATGGAAAGTATGGTATAGGAAAATGTTCTGGCTTGAACAATTCAGATTGAGGAAATATATTCGATCATATGAAACACAACACCAGGTTGAATGTGTTATGTGGGTAAAAAGTCAAATGTGTTGAATTGGGAAAACTCATTGATTAGGTCATTAGACCAGGATGTAAACTAATTAAAAGGTGTTAGAAGATCATACCACCGATTTTTTTTATGGTTTCGTTTCTTTCTAGTAGACGTTTCGATGGCGGTTGTGATTGTGATTGCCTTTGTTGTTGTGATTGCCTTTCCGGTTGCATTTGTTTAACCCGTTTGTGTTGTAAGTTAAAACTCTATCGATTATAACATCCACATTCAAATACCAGCAGCTTTCCCACATAAGCTTATCAAATAAATTCCAATTCGACTTTAGGTGTATTATATTATATGTGCACATTAACTGGAAACGTCAAGTACTTTCGAGAGATGGAGCTATTCACCGAGAATTTAATGAACGGTGGTAACATAAATGCACGTTCAAGGGCATCACAAAAATAAATAATCACTATTGATAGATTGCCAGCTAACTTAAACACGATTCATCTCCTCCACAAGGTTGGAGTCAGCCGCGCTTCGTTGCGCCCAACCGTAGTACTTTTTTGTGACGCGTTCTAGGATATTTGGTTAAAATTACGAAATGCCTTCTTGCATTTCGTTGCTTATGAACAAAATTTGTTTTCATGTTACTAAACTGTACAACGAACTTTCTATAGATTGCAATTTATTAAAAGCGTACACTTACAAATTAAATAAAGTTTTTACAAATTGATGGTGGCAAAAAAAACATAGCTTATTAAAAACAAAAGCGCTAAGCAACTCACTTTGTTTTGTCGTTGTTTCATCATTATTAAATTACATTACCATTTGGCCGGGCTGTGGTTTTCTCTTGATCTTCGGGTGCTATTGGAATTTGAAAATATCCGGAAAATCCATCTAGAAAACAATAGTAACTATTTCCGGCTAATCTTTCCAACATTTTATCTATGAAAGGTAAGGGAAAGTGATCTTTTCTGGTGGCGTCATTTAATTTTCTATAATCAATACACACACGCCATCCTGTTACAGTCCTAGTAGGAATAAGCTCATTTTTCTCATTTGTAATGACAGTCATGCCACCCTTCTTAGGCACGCATTGAACTGGGCTTACCCATGGACTATCAGAAATTGGATATATCATTCAGCAAACAAACGCCAATATATTTGGAAACTTTGGTAAAAATTTAATCATTTTCACACAAATCACCCTCAATAATTTAAATTGTTACTGATTTCTTGCAAATGAGGGCATTGCAAGATCTTAAGTGTGGGAAGGGGTTAAATTCTTTCGGATTTTAAAATTTTTATCTTAAACACTTGGTTACCATTAAAAATACTAGTAAAGCAGTAGTTGTATTAGAATCTAGTGCTCTCTGATAATAAAGAACAGCCCTGGTCTTATATACTGACTACCCAATTCTAGTAAAAAAATTTCAAAATTTTCAATTAAATGAACTCAAAATCATGTTTATACATATTTATGAACGATAAAACTAGGTTTTAACACGGAAATTATTGTAACCTCGGAAAGGACATAAATTGAGAAACAAACCAAAATGTTAAAATTCATTTAAAATGGAATAGAGGACGATAAAAAGGAAAATAAAAGCCAAGTGTGGGAAAATTCTCCAAGTTATTCAAAACATATATCACATATATCTGTAACAAATAACTGAAAATACTTTTGCTTTGGACTAAACTAAACTGTTTAGCCGATGAAAGAAAAGAAGATATGGATCTACACGATGAATCAATTCCATCATTAAAAGGAAGTAAAGTCTTCCGAAAAAGACACGCGCTTCTTGATTTAGGTCATGAAGTTGTCGTCCAGACCAGCTGTAGGTTGACGAAAAATCTAGAAAAGTCATCACTAAAATCAGCAGGAAATCCACGGACCTCAGCATTAAACAGGGTCGCCAAGTGGTCAGATTTATCCTAACCATGAGAAGGATTTATCTCGTACAATGGGGGGCACCATGCAAATTAGCTGGATAAGACTAATGAATCAGATCCCCAGAAAGGATAATCTCCTTAAAGATTAAAAATCAGCTTTTAAGACTGATATTACTCAATCCTAGAGATTGACCTTAAAGATTGAGAATTCAAACTCATGGAATTCAATGATATCTAAACTCGAGCTTGAACGAGAAAATATTTTGATCAAAATTATAAACCGATTTGTTTTCTGAAAACCCATTTTCAATGCGTTCATTACCATTGAACGTAAAATCCTAGGAATTCACCTGGAATTCATTAGGTCACCTGAACCAAATCGGGTGTCAACCGTAAGAACGGTGGTTGCATAGCATGGTCAAAGACAGGACCTTGTGCCATACCGAAAAATTATAAGGGTGAGCTTTACTATTGCTCCTACCAAGGATAGTAATTGCGTCCGACACGTTATAGACCATAATTAAAAGCATGTCAGGGGACATTGCCTTAACAGTTGCTTGTTCAACGCTTTCCTTTACAACCGGACGGTAGTTTATCGAAAGGTAATATACGGGACAAGTAAACTGGACGTGTTGCTTTCCAAATACAAGGTTAGCAAGTGGGTGACACAAAACAGCAAGTTTTGAGCTAAAATTTTCAATTCTGAAACCCACCAAACCCACAAAAATATTTTGCAAACACCGGTAAAGGGTTATCCCGGAAAACTTATCTAGGGTAAAAACTAGATTTAATTTTCAAAAGATCAAATGTTTTCATAAAGATCCAATTTCCTTAATGGATCTAAATTTTTATAGTCATGTGGGACTGTAAACCATATCGTTACTACCATTGTTTATACCGCCGTATAGAAAATCACTGATGTACAAAGTGTGAAGAATAAAGAAGTGATTCTAGTATTTCAAAACGATATTGCTTGAGGACAAGCAACGCTCAAGTGTGAGAATATTTGATAATGCTAAAAACGAACATATATTTCATAGCATTATTCCTCAAGAAAGACAAGCTTTTAGTTGCAATTGTTCTATTTACAAGTGATATTCGTTTAAATAATAAAAGGTGAAGACAAAAGACAGATTCGACGAATTGAAGATGCAAACGACCAAAAAGCTCAAAAGTACAAAAGACAATCAAAAAGGTTCCAATTATTGATAAGAAACGTCTCGAAATTACAAGAGTACAAGATTCAAAACGCAAAGTACAAGATATTAAATTGTACGCAAGGACGTTCAAAAATCCGGAACCGGGACCAGAGTCAACTCTCAACGCTCGACGCAACGGACTAAAAATTACAAGTTAACTATGTATATAAATATAATATAATATATAATTAATTATATTAATTATATATATATTATATTTATAAATAAAAATCGTCGGCAGAGAAAGACTCCAAAGTGTGAGCTGGAATTTCAAACTCCGCGACTCGCGGAGTTTGAAGGCAAAATATGCCGCGGGTCGCGGAGCCCCAAAATGAAAAAATGCCTATAAAGCCAACCGAATTCTGATCGTAAAATCCATCTTTTTCTCTCTTCTCTCATATGTAAATGATATATATATATATATATATATATATATATATATATATATATATATATATATATATATATATATATATATATATATATATAATTTATATTTTAATTTTAATTTTAATTATAATTCTAATAATAAGGGTATGTTAGCGAATATTGTAAGGGTGTAAGTCGAAATTCTGTCCGTGTAACGCTACGCTATTTTTAATCATTGTAAGTTATGTTCAACCTTTTTATATTAATGTCTCGTAGCTAAGTTATTATTATGCTTATTTAAAACGAAGTAATCATGATGTTGGGCTAATTACTTGATGATGTAGCGTGAGGGTACGAAATAGTATTATTTTTTACTAGGAAATACTATTAAATACGATACAATTTTACACAAGATATTTATTTATTTATAGAATGGATATACTTAAACCTTGCTACAACACTTATAGGCAGTGTACCTAATCGTAAAGTAGTGTAGTTTTTAGTAAGTCCGGTTCGTTCCACAGGGAAATCTTTAAACAAAGCTTAACGCTATATTAGTTTACTTTTATAAAAATACAAACATATATATAAGTAATATTATTATTATAAAGGGGGGTTTTTACCGTTTAATGACCGGTTTGTCGATTTTAAAACTTTAGTCGCAGTTAAAACCTAATGTAAAATATAAAATAAATACAAGACTTAAATTAAATCGTAAAGTAAATAACGATAATGAAATTGCGAATAATAAAAGTGCGATAAAATAAACTTGCGATAATTAAAAAGTACGATAATTAAAAGTGCGATTAAATAACAATAAATAAAAGTGCGATAATTAGAAGTGCAATTAAATATAAAATAAAGGAAATTAAATATGAAATAAAAGAATTATGCTTATTTAAACTTCCGTAATCATGATGTTTGACGTGTTGATTTTAGTTTTATGCCCATGGGTTAATTGTCCTTTGTCCTGGATTATTTAATCTGTCCGTCTGGTTTTTGTCCATAACAGTCCATCAGTCATAAATATAAAGTGCGAGTGTCCTCGTCAAATTATTATTATACCCGAAGTTAAATATTCCAACTAATTGGGGATTCGAATTGTAACAAGGTTTTAATACTTTGTTTAATGAATACACCAGGTTATCGACTGCGTGTAAACCAAAGTTTTACTGCTTTGTTAACAATTACACCAATTACCCTTGAATGTAATTTCACCCCTGTTTTAATTATTCTAGTGGCTATTAATCCATTCCCGTGTCCGGTTAAATGAACGATTATTCGTACATATAAATACCCCGCCCATCGTGTCCGATCGAGTGTATATGGTAATTTATAGGGACGCCCAATTGTAAATCTTTATATTAACATTAACAAACTTTCATTTAGTTAAACAAATATAAAGCCCATTAATAGCCCATAGTCTAATTTCCACAAGTGTCGTTCTTTTGTCCAAACCCCAATTATGGTACAAAGCCCAATTACCCAATTTTAGTAATTAGCCCAACATCATGATTACTTCGTTTTAAATAAGCATAATAATAACTTAGCTACGAGACATTAATATAAAAAGGTTGAACATAACTTACAATAATTAAAAATAGCGTAGCGTTACACGGACAGAATTTCGACTTACACCCTTACAATATTCGCTAACATACCCTTATTATTAGAATTATAGTTAAAATTAAAATTAAAATATAAATTATATATATATATATATATATCGTTTACATATGAGAGAAGAGAGAAAAAGATGGATTTTACGATCAGAATTCGGTTGGCTTTATAGTCATTTTTTCATTTTGGGGCTCCGCGACTTGAGCGTTGCTTGTCCTCAAGCAATATCGTTTTGAAATACTAGAATCACTTCTTTATTCTTCACACTTTGTACATCAGTGATTTTCTATACGGCGGTATAAACAATGGTAGTAACGATATGGTTTACAGTCCCACATGACTATAAAAATTTAGATCCATTAAGGAAATTGGATCTTTATGAAAACATTTGATCTTTTGAAAATTAAATCTAGTTTTTACCCTAGATAAGTTTTCCTGGATAACCCTTTACCGGTGTTTGCAAAATATTTTTGTGGGTTTGGTGGGTTTCAGAATTGAAAATTTTAGCTCAAAACTTGCTGTTTTGTGTCACCCACTTGCTAACCTTGTATTTGGAAAGCAACACGTACAGTTTACTTGTCCCGTATATTACCTTTCGATAAACTACCGTCCGGTTGTAAAGGAAAGCGTTGAACAAGCAACTGTTAAGGCAATGTCCCCTGACATGCTTTTAATTATGGTCTATAACGTGTCGGACGCAATTACTATCCTTGGTAGGAGCAATAGTAAAGCTCACCCTTATAATTTTTCGGTATGGCACAAGGTCCTGTCTTTGACCATGCTATGCAACCACCGTTCTTACGGTTGACACCCGATTTGGTTCAGGTGACCTAATGAATTCCAGGTGAATTCCTAGGATTTTACGTTCAATGGTAATGAACGCATTGAAAATGGGTTTTCAGAAAACAAATCGGTTTATAATTTTGATCAAAATATTTTCTCGTTCAAGCTCGAGTTTAGATATCATTGAATTCCATGAGTTTGAATTCTCAATCTTTAAGGTCAATCTCTAGGATTGAGTAATATCAGTCTTAAAAGCTGATTTTTAATCTTTAAGGAGATTATCCTTTCTGGGGATCTGATTCATTAGTCTTATCCAGCTAATTTGCATGGTGCCCCCCATTGTACGAGATAAATCCTTCTCATGGTTAGGATAAATCTGACCACTTGGCGACCCTGTTTAATGCTGAGGTCCGTGGATTTCCTGCTGATTTTAGTGATGACTTTTCTAGATTTTTCGTCAACCTACAGCTGGTCTGGACGACAACTTCATGACCTAAATCAAGAAGCGCGTGTCTTTTTCGGAAGACTTTACTTCCTTTTAATGATGGAATTGATTCATCGTGTAGATCCATATCTTCTTTTCTTTCATCGGGTAAAACAGTTTAGTTTAGTCCAAAGCAAAAGTATTTTCAGTTATTTGTTACAGATATATGTGATATATGTTTTGAATAACTTGGAGAATTTTCCCACACTTGGCTTTTATTTTCCTTTTTATCGTCCTCTATTCCATTTTAAATGAATTTTAACATTTTGGTTTGTTTCTCAATTTATGTCCTTTCCGAGGTTACAATAATTTCGGTGTTAAAACCTAGTTTTATCGTTCATAAATATGTATAAACATGATTTTGAGTTCATTTAATTGAAAATTTTGAAAAATTTTTACTAGAATTGGGTAGTCAGTATATAAGACCAGGGCTGTTCTTTATTATCAGAGAGCACTAGATTCTAATACAACTACTGCTTTACTAGTATTTTTAATGGTAACCAAGTGTTTAAGATAAAAATTTTAAAATCCGAAAGAATTTAACCCCTTCCCACACTTAAGATCTTGCAATGCCCTCATTTGCAAGAAATCAGTAACAATTTAAATTATTGAGGGTGATTTGTGTGAAAATGATTAAATTTTTACCAAAGTTTCCAAATATATTGGCGTTTGTTTGCTGAATGATAAATGGTGCACATCATTTGTTCATTCCGTCTTGTTGTTATTTCACATATATTTTGCATCTTGTCGTCAAAATTAGTTGCTTTTGCTGAACTTAATGCCAGTCTTTGAAAATGCGTTGTTTTACCCTGTTGTGTACATAAGATAAACTGCAAACATATATACATATTTTTGAAGTTTGGTATATTACCCCACATTCAAAAATTATTAAAATCTAAGAATAAAAGTTAGACAATTATAAAAATGATTACAATATTAACAAAAGTATTAAACGTATCAATAATTACAAATTACAAAAAAAAAAAAAATAATAAGTATACTAAGGATGATATTGGTACCAATAGGGGTTCCAGGCATAACCATAGGTGCTATAGAATGCTTCGGCAGGGTCATACGTAGGATACGGTGGCTGCATCTCTATAGACCAGGGAGGGAAGATGGGTTTCGGTGTAGGAATATAGTTTCTACCTATATGTTGGCAATGAGCTATGATTTGGTTCTGATGAACTTGCCAATCTTCAAATGCTCTCTGTCTAGCATTTTCGTATTCCTGAGAAGCTATAAACCTATGCATTTCTTGCATCTCATTCCCCCCTCCTACATTACCTTGCTGCTGGTTTCTCTCCACCTGTGGATGTCTACCATGGTATCGTACTGCGGCGTTATTTCACCTCTTCAAAACTTTCGCACCATGGTATACATTTAAACCTATAGTATCGCGGGGTTCTGGTTCTTCTACTAATAATCCCCCCCGACTTATATCCACACCGAGATATTCACCAATCAAAGTAATAAAAATACCACCTCCTATTATGCTATGCGGTCGCATCCCCCGAACCATAGCTGATAAATAATAACCCACACAATATGGTATACTTACAGCGCTTTGTGGGTCTCGAATACACATATGGTAAAACAAATCCTGTTCATTTACTTTTTCCTTGTTCTTACCCCTTTGTGTAATCGAATTAGCTAAAAACCTATGTATCACTCTTAATTCGGCTCTATCTATATCCAAATAAGAGTAATTTCCCCCTTTGAAACGGTGATGGCTTGTCATTTGACTCCACACACCGTGTGTATCAAAATTTTCATCTATCTTTCTACCGTTTAGTATCAATCCTCTACAATCGGCAGACGCTAACTCCTCAGGCGTATATATACGTAAAGCCTGAGCCATGTCCAGTAAAGACATGTGGCGCATCGAACCGCCTAACAAAAATCTAATAAAAGAACGATCGGTTAAACTAGCTACCCGATCATTCAACTCTATACTACATAACAATTCTTCACACCATACTTTATATACAGGTCTACGTATAGTGAATAAATGTACCCAGTCATTAAAAGAAGAATTACCATACCTCTGTACAAGTAATTCCCTAATTGGCCCGACCAATTCTACAGCTTCTAAGGGTCCCCATTCTATGACCCTTGGTACCTCAACAACCTTAGAATGAAGAGTATGCAAACCCCTTTGATATTTTGGATAATCTATCCAAAGTCTGTCAAATCTCAGGTTCGGGTGCAACTCTTCCAAGTGCATATCGGAAAAGGTCATGACTGGATGAGGTATATCCTGCTTGTAGTAGTTATCCACCTCCTGTTGTTCCAAATTCTCAGCAGGAGCATTGCGGGCTTGGGATGAAGATTCACCCCTTTCATTCTGCAAAACACATCAAACACAATTTTTGTGCATCCAAATATGCATTAGTGTCAGCAAAATCATCAATCAAAATAATTACAATGACATTATCAATTTATATCAAACTTAAGCTCATTTTCACATTTTTATCAAATCTACACTTTTTCAAATAAGCATATACGAAAATGTTCGCCAAGTTCATAAGCATTCAACTCAAATAACATGTCAAAATAATCATTACTAGCAATTAAACAAGTCTCAAATGGCATTATCTTTCAAAAATCAAGTTCATGAATTTTAGACTTGAAAAAGTCCACTTTAATTCTCAAAATCATGTTTAGGCTCAAAGTTTGGATCATTTAACTACCTAGACATGTTACACTACTCAATTTAGCAATAATTCATGACAAAAATCGGCCATAACCTGTTTATATCAAAAAGCCCCAAATTTGCTCAAGAACACAAACCCTAGATTACTCAAAATTTGAAGTTTAAGGCTTCTAATCATGTTAAACAGCATCAATCTAGGTTATACAAGCATAATACATAAACAATTTAAGCCTAATTACACTAAAAAGCATCAAAATCAAATTGGGGAAAAAAATTGCTCAAGAACACCAAATTTCGGATTAAATGGTGTTTAGGTGTAGAAATTTACCGTTTTTCTTGAGTACTTCTTAGATAGCATCCTTCTCAACATGATTTTAGCAAAAAATTTGGTGATTAACGGTTAAAAATTGGGATTTTTGGGGTGTATTTTTCGGGTTTTTGGGGTTTTTGTTCGCTGTTCTTCGCAGTATTTTTGGGTGGGGGAGTGAACTGCTCTGTTTTTTACGTTTTATTTTTTTCTGGGAATTGGTCCCTCCGCGAGTCGCGGGGATTTACCCTCCAAACTCCGCGAGTCGCGGAGTTTGGTATATATTTTTTTTTTTATATAAACTTTAACTTATTAAAACAATTAAGTACTTAATTTTAAAATTTTGTTTCCCTTGTTATTTAGGACGAGGTCGTTTCGGATCGATGTCCTAGTCCGTCCTTCGACAAAATTTTAAAATTTGTCTTTTTGTAGCGATTGTTTTAAAAGCTAAGATTTTTGGGTTTTTTCAATGTTTTTGGCATACTCTAATTCAATAAGATTAAAAATAATGATAATAAAAGTTCTCGTCCCTCCCTCGGGTAAAGCAATTTCGGTTCAAAGACCTAGTCTTCAACTTACGACGAATTTTAAAAATCATATTCTTAACTTAATGAGATAAAGTAAATTTTTGTTTTTAAATTCACACAACTTAAATATAAAATTCAAAATTAATATTAAAAATTCACACCAAACTTAAAATTTGAAATGCATAAAATTAAAAATTCATATTTTAAAAATTAAAAGTTCACACCAAATTTAATTTAAAAATTCATATTATAAATTCACACCAAACTTATGTTAATTTTTTTTAAATATTTACAATTTTAAATATATTGTTTTTACAAAGTTTACAATATTAATTTAAGATTTAAATATTAATTTTAAAAACATTGTAAAAATAAAATTAAAAATCTTTTTGTCTTTTTATCCCACTTTAATCAATCAAATATTATCAAAAATATGCGCCCCTCTTTTCGGTAAAGTAATTTCGGTTCCAAGACCTAATTTAACTCATGACGAATTTTTGAAATATTTTGGGTTGATTGTTTAAAGATATTTATACCTTAAGAATAAACGTTAAATTTGGCAGTGATGTAATAAATTTTTTTTGAATGATATCAATAATTTCGGTCGCCAAACCTAATTTTATTCAATACCAATTTAATACTTTTTAGCGAACAAATTAGCGTTTATTATCAAAAGGTTAAAAATAAAAATAAAAATAAAAACTGTACAGACATACCTGTGAAATAGATTTCTTAGTTATATGATCTATCCCATTCATAAGATAGTCGGTTTAATTGGTTTTCCATGGCTACATAGGCGTAACCTCGAGCATTCAGTATCTTTTCTTCTAAACATATGAACGGTCCGTCTCTGCATAAAGTAACAAATTCGGTATTTGAACAGGTTTGATTATTGGAACATTTACCTCCATGTGACCATTTTCCGCATTTGTGACATGTTCTAGGTGTCGTGCTCTTCTTTTCGCTGCGGATTTTGATTTTCCTTTACCAAATTGTAACTTATTATCTTCGCATCTGGATTCTTTTCTAACTCCGTCCATTATTTCTCTGATTACTGATACTATTTCACTCGGTAGTATGTCATTATTTTTTAGTGATCAAAGCGTGTAGCATTAGACCATGGTTTAGTTCACAGGCAGTCTTCATTTTGTAAAAACCTAAAAAAAAAATAAAAATTCAGAATGGGGGGAGAAGACTAGTTCTTTAGGGTCTGCTAGGGAAAGACCATTCGGGTTCCATTTTCGAGAACTACACGAAAACAGACAATCTAACTCTAACAGAAATACATATTATCCTTTAAAGACTTGATTCTCCCCACACTTAGTTAGCTGTGGTGTCAAAATTGTGATTAACTTCGTTGTCGACTTCCATCGGACCATGTATGTAATGTTTAACTCTGTGACCATTAACTTTAAATTCAATCCCATTTGAATTTATTAATTCTATCGTTCCGTATGGGAAAACTCTTTTGACTATGAATGGTCCAGACCATCTTGATTTCAATTTTCCAGGCAATAGCTTGAATCGTGAATTGAAAAGAAGAACTCTGTCTCCTTCTTTAAATTCTTTTGAACTTCTGATTCTTTTATCATGCCATTTCTTCGTTCTTTCTTTATAGATTAACGAATTTTCGTATGCTTCATGTCTTAATTCTTCTAATTCATTTAGTTGACTTAATCGTAGACGTCCGGCTTCATGTAAATCAAGATTACATGTCTTCAAAGCCCAAAATGCTTTGTGTTCAATTTCTACTGGAAGATGACATGCTTTTCCATAAACAAGTCTAAAAGGTGTGGTTCCAATTGGAGTTTTGTAGGCTGTTCTAAAAGCCCAGAGTGCATCCTCCAATTTAATGGACCATTCCTTCGGATTTGATCTTACGGTTTTCTCTAGAATACGTTTTAAAGCTCGGTTGGTATTTTCAACTTGTCCACTTGTTTGTGGATGATATGCGGTGGAGATTTTATGAGTTACTCCATATCTTTTAAGAACTTTCTCAAGTTGATTATTACAGAAATGAGTACCCCGATCACTTATTAAAGCTTTCGGTGTTCCAAACCTTGCAAAAAGACGTTTTAAAAAGTTGACTACAACTCGTGCATCGTTAGTTGGGAGAGCTTGTGCTTCCACCCATTTAGATACATAATCAATGGCTACGAGTATATATAGATTATTATTAGATTTTGGAAATGGACCCATAAAGTCAATACCCCAAATGTCAAATACTTCACATACTTGGATGACATTTTGTGGCATTTCATCACGTTGACTTATTTTTCCGGCCCTTTGACATGCATCACAGGATTTGCAAAAGAAGGTGTGCGTCTTTGTAAATTGTAGGCCAATAGAATCCAGCTTCATAAACTTTTCTTGCTGTTAGTTGAGGCCCATAATGCCCTCCTGTTGGTCCTGTGTGACAATGGTTTAAAATTTTACTAGCTTCATCTCCAAATACACATCGGCGTATTATTCCATCGGGACAACTTTTAAACAGATGTGGATCTTCCCAGAAATAGTGTTTTATATCACTGAAGAATTTCTTTCGTCTTTGGTACGATAATCCTTTTTCAAGGAATCCACAAACTAAGTAGTTTGCATAGTCTGCAAACCATGGGATTTCTTTATAATCTATCTTCAATAGATATTCATCAGGAAAGTTGTCTTGTATGGCCGATTCATTTAGAACTTCTAATTCGGGATTTTCAAGACGAGAAAGATGATCAGCGGCGAGATTTTCTGCTCCTCTTTTATCTCGGATTTCAATATCAAACTCTTGTAAGAGTAAGATCCAACGGATTAATCTTGGTTTAGCATCTTGTTTTGAAAATAGGTATCTAAGAGCAGAATGGTCGGTATAGACCACCGTTTTTGCTAGAACGAGATATGATCGAAATTTGTCAAAAGCAAAGACAATAGCAAGGAGTTCTTTTTCAGTAGTTGTATAGTTTGTTTGTGCTCCTTGTAACGTCTTACTAGCATAATATATAGGTTGAAATCGTTTTTCAATCCTTTGTCCTAAAACGGCTCCCATTGCAAAATCACTTGCATCGCACATTAGTTCAAATGGTAGATTCCAATTTGGTGTTATCATGATCGGCGCATTAGTGAGTTTCTCTTTAAGAATATTAAAAGATTTGATACACTCATCTGAAAAGATGAATGGCGCATCCTTTTCTAGGAGTTTATTCATAGGAGTGGCAATTTTAGAAAAATCTTTTATGAAACGTCGGTAAAAACCGGCATGCCCTAGAAAACTCCTAACTCCTCTAACATTTGTGGGATGTGGAAGTTTAGCAATTACATCTACTTTAGCTCTATCCACTTCAATTCCTTCTTTTGAAATTTTATGTCCAAGAACGATGCCTTCTTTAACCATGAAATGGCATTTCTCCCAATTAAGTACTAGATTTGATTGTTCGCATCTAATTAGTATTCGTTCCAGATTAACTAGACATGATTTAAATGTATCACCGAAGACTGAAAAGTCATCCATGAATACTTCCATGCATTCTTCTATCATGTCGTGAAAAATCGCCATCATACACCTTTGAAAGGTTGCAGGGGCGTTACAAAGTCCAAATGGCATGCGTTTGTAAGCAAAAGTACCATAAGGGCACGTGAATGTGGTTTTCTCTTGGTCCTCGGGTGCTATTGGAATTTGAAAATATCCGGAAAATCCATCTAGAAAACAATAGTAACTATTTCCGGCTAATCTTTCCAACATTTGATCTATGAAAGGTAAGGGAAAGTGATCTTTTCTGGTGGCGTCATTTAATTTTCTATAATCAATACATACACGCCATCCTGTTACAGTCCTAGTAGGAATAAGCTCATTTTTCTCATTTGTAATGACAGTCATGCCACCCTTCTTAGGTACGCATTGAACTGGGCTTACCCATGGACTATCAGAGATTGGATAAATTAAACCTGCATCTAGCAGTTTAATAATCTCTTTCTTAACTACATCTTGCATATTAGGATTTAGTCTTCGTTGGCGTTGCACATACGTTTTATGACCTTCTTCCATAAGGATTTTATGTGTGCAATACGAAGGACTTATTCCTTTAATATCATGAATCTTCCATGCAATGGCTGGTTTATGAGCTTTCAACACAGAAATGAGTTGTGATTTCTCATTTTCAGTAAGAGAAGACGATATTATTACAGGTAATTCAGATTCACCATGTAAATAAGCGTATTCCAAATGGTTTGGAAGTGGCTTTAACTCTAATTTCGGAGGTTCTTCTATCGATGATTTATATCGATATCTGTCTTCTTCTTTTAGCATTTGAATTTCTTCTGTTGTTGGTTCATATCCATTAGCTATAAGTGTAGCTAACATTTCAGCTTCATCAATTGGTTCATTACCTTCTCCTAAAGAACATTCTCCTGTTCCTTGTAATTCTGGAAATTCTTCTAATAATTCTGCATGTGCATCTATAGTTTGAATATAATAACATGTATCATCTGCAGATTGTGGTTGTTGCATTGCTCTATCAACTGAAAAGGTAACACTCTCATCCTCTATACTTAGGGTCAGTTTCTTACCGAACACGTCTATCATTGCTTTAGCCGTGTTTAAGAATGGTCTTCCTAATATGAGAGGAACTTGAGAATCTTCTTCCATGTCCAGAACAACAAAATCTACTGGTAATACTAAAGTACCAACTTTAACTAGCATGTTCTCCATTATCCCTCTAGGATATTTTATTGATCTATCGGCTAGTTGTATGCTTATTCTTGTTGGTTTCAATTCTCCAAGGTCTAGTTTAGCGTATAGTGAATACGGCATTAAATTTATACTAGCACCTAAGTCTGCCAATGCTTCTATTGAACTAAGACTACCCAGAAAACATGGAATTGTGAAACTTCCTGGATCAGATAATTTTTCTGGTATCTTATTCAACAGCACTGCTGAACAATTAGCATTCATAGTAACAGCCGAGAGTTCTTCCATTTTCTTTCTATTTGAGATTAGATCTTTCAAGAATTTAGCATATCTAGGCATTCCTGAAATCACATCAATGAAAGGAAGATTTACATTTATTTGTTTAAACATATCCAAGAATTTGGATTGCTCGGCTTCAAGTCTTTCTTTTCTCATTTTACTCGGGTAAGGAAGTGGTGGTTGGTATGGTTTAACATAAGGTTTATCCTTAACTGTGTTATCTTCATTAACCTTTTCAACTACCGTATCTTTTTCCTTATCTTGATCAGGTTGTGGTTCTTGTGGAGTAGGAATAGCTTCATCAGAAGTTACAGGTATTTCAGGTGGTTTAAGTGTTGTACCACTTCTTGTGGTAATGGCTTTAGCTGTTTCATTTCGGGGGTTAGCATTTGTATCGCTCGGTAAACTTCCCGGTTTTCTTTCACCTATTAACCTTGCTAGGTTACTTACTTCTTGTTCCAGATTTTGAATAGAAGCTTGTTGATTTCTAAATGCTTGAGCATTTTGTTCATTGGTTTGTTTTTGAGATGTGAAAAACTGCGTTTGAGTTTCAACTAGCTTCGTCATCATATCTTCTAAATTCGGCTTTTTATCATCGGTTTGTTGTGGTGGTTTGTTTTGAAAATTAGGTCTTTGCTGATTATAAGTATTATTGGATACTTGTTGATTGCTAGGACCTTGTTGGTTGTTGTATGGAATATTTCAGTTATAATTCTGGTTTTGATTGTAAATCGGTCTTGGCGGTTGATAATTATTCTGATAATAATTTCCAGGCCTTTGGTTTATGTATGAAATATTCTCTCTTTGTTCCATTGTTAATTCAATACTGAGACAATCTTTTGTCAAATGTGGTCCTCCACACTGCTCACAACTAATTCGTATTCAGTGAATATCTTTAGTCATCTTTTCCATTCGTCTCTCTACAGCATCTATCTTTGCGGAAATGGAATCTAAGTCATGGCTAGAATCGGCTCTAGCTGCTTTAGATGATCTAATGATGTCTTTTTCTTGGTGCCACTCATGTGAGTGGGAAGCAGTGTTATCAATAATTTTGTAAGCATCAGTTTCGGTTTTCTTCATAATAGAACCACCAGCTGCTATATCTATGTCTTTCCTTGTAGTGATGTCGCATCCTTGGTAAAATATTTGTACTATTTGACAGGTGTCTAAACCATGTTGCGGACATCCTCTTAACAACTTTCCATATCTAGCCCACGCCTCATATAGAGTTTCATTTGGTTTCTGTGTGAACGTAACAATTTCTACTTGAAGTCTTACGGCTTTAGATGCAGGAAAGAATTGTTTAAGAAATTTGTCAACTAAAACGTCCCATGTATCAATCGCCCCTTCAGGTAACGATTCCAACCAATCTTTGGCTTCTCCCTTTAAAGTCCAGGGAAATAACATGAGATATATCTGTTCATCCTCCACTTCTCGGATTTTAAATAGTGTGCAGATCCTATTAAAGGTACGTAGATGTTCATTCGGATCTTCCTTCGGCGCACCACTAAATTGGCATTGATTAGTCACCATGTGTAGAATTTGTCCTTTGATTTCATAATCTGGCGCATTAATGTCTGGATGAGTAATTGCGTGACCTTGGCCAGTGCGTTTAGCTCTCATTCGGTCTTCCATACTTAAAGGTTCCAGATTCTCCATAATTGAATTTGTTGAATCGGTATCACTAGATGATTCTGATTTAATGGTTCGTTCCTCAACAATCTCTGTTTGAATGATTAGTGGTTCCGGAGGAAGGTTTAGTGGTTCAGGATCTACGAACCGTTCCTGAATATTTTTCGGATTCTCAATTGTGATGTTGGGTTCAAAAAATGGATTATCGGAAATTTGAACTGAAGTACTTGGTCGACTGGATGACGATTCTAAAGAAAAATCAACGGCGGTTATATTTGCTAAATGTCTTGATCTAGTTACAGGTGGTGAACGTACAAAAGGTGATGAACGTCTTGCTCGGTGCATTCACTGAATATCCTATTAGTTTTAAAAAGGAAAGAAAAATTATAATAAGTTATCCAATCAATAGACTTTTCTGATTTTGCCCACGTTTCGAATTGCCAAAAGATGCAGCAGAGGGGCAGGATTCGTTTGGTCTCAATATAATTGAGGACTGTTTGGCTCCAATAACCCGGTCCACGTACAAATCCAACTATTACTACGAACCAGAAAATTTTGATGTCTATTAATTTAACCACTTAAAATAAATTTTCGTAATTTTAAGAAATTTAGATAAGAAGTAGAATAAAAATCTATGTCCTAAAAACTAGAATAGCGAGAAATAAGAGAGAAAAAGAGTTCGTCGCAAAAGGTAGAAAAATACGATAATTAAAAGTGCGATTAAATAACAATAAATAAAAGTGCGATAATTAGAAGTGCAATTAAATATAAAATAAAGGAAGTTAAATATGAAATAAAAGAATTATGCTTATTTAAACTTCCGTAATCATGATGTTTGACGTGTTGATTTTAGTTTTATGCCCATGGGTTAATTGTCCTTTGTCCTAGATTATTTAATCTGTCCGTCTGGTTTTTGTCCATAACAATCCATCAGTCATAAATATAAAGTGCGAGTGTCCTCGTCAAATTATTATTATACCCGAAGTTAAATATTCCAACTAATTGGGGATTCGAATTGTAACAAGGTTTTAATACTTTGTTTAATGTATACACCAGGTTATCGACTGCGTGTAAACCAAGGTTTTACTACTTTGTTAACAATTACACCAATTACCCTTGAATGTAATTTCACCCCTGTTTTAATTATTCTAGTGGCTATTAATCCATTCCCGTGTCCGGTTAAATGAACGATTATTCGTACATATAAATACCCCGCCCATCGTGTCCGATCGAGTGTATATGGTAATTTATAGGGACGCCCAATTGTAAATCTTTATATTAACATTAACAAACTTTCATTTAGTTAAACAAATATAAAGCCCATTAATAGCCCATAGTCTAATTTCCACAAGTGTCGTTCTTTTGTCCAAACCCTAATTATGGTACAAAGCCCAATTACCCAATTTTAGTAATTAGCCCAACATCATGATTACTTCATTTTAAATAAGCATAATAATAACTTAGCTACGAGACATTAATATAAAAAGGTTGAACATAACTTACAATGATTAAAAATAGCGTAGCGTTACACGGACAGAATTTCGACTTACACCCTTACAATATTCGCTAACATACCCTTATTATTAGAATTATAATTAAAATTAAAATTAAAATATAAATTATATATATATATATATCGTTTACATATGAGAGAAGAGAGAAAAAGATGGATTTTACGATCAGAATTCGGTTGGCTTTATAGGCATTTTTTCATTTTGGGGCTCCGCGACTCGCGGCATATTTTGCCTTCAAACTCCGCGAGTCGCGGAGTTTGAAATTCCAGCTCACACTTTGGAGTCTTTCTCTGCCGACGGTTTTTATTTATAAATATAATATATATATAATTAATATAATTAATTATATATTATATTATATTTATATACATAGTTAACTTGTAATTTTTAGTCCGTTGCGTCGAGCGTTGAGAGTTGACTCTGGTCCCGGTTCCAGATTTTCGAACGTCCTTGCGTACAATTTAATATCTTGTACTTTGCGTTTTGAATCTTGTACTCTTGTAATTTCGAGACGTTTCTTATCAATAATTGGAACCTTTTTGATTGTCTTTTGTACTTTTGAGCTTTTTGGTCGTTTGCGTCTTCAATTCGTCGAATCTGTCTTTTGTCTTCACCTTTTATTATTTAAACGAATATCACTTGTAAATAGAACAATTGCAACTAAAAGCTTGTCTTTCTTGAGGAATAATGCTATGAAATATATGTTCGTTTTTAGCATTATCACTGTGAGTACATAAGTAAAAGTTTGAACTAATGTAAATAAAGATACAATTAGCCAACAAATTGACCACTTATAGTCTATTTGTAGAAGGCAAGGTACATGCCTAAATAAATTCAAAATAATTATCTACAATATGAATATCCCACGTTTCAAAGTACGACCTCGTCCCACAGACTATCTGATCTGCTAAAGCATGTTAAACCGATATACATAACACAAACTAATTAACAAGCAATCAACGACCCAATTATGAAAATTCTGTTTTAGTATTCAAACAGATTAGTAATGCTAACATAAGTAAAAGAATTAGACCTTAAAATTATCACATAGTAAAATGTTCCATGAAATTTCCGAAAATCGTTTTATATATACAACTCCTTTTGATTTCAAAAGTTTCACTACAATATGATTTAGAAATCATATAATAATAGTTTAGTTACAAATATAAAGATCCAAAATAAGACCATATCGGAAGACAGTTTAAAGCTAAAACCAAATCAAGAATTTCTATGCATATATGTTTACTAATCCGACGATGGTTTTACGTTTGATTACTTTTGTAGACATGTCAAATTGTCTAACCAAAAAACTATTGTAAAACTCCTATCCAATGATTGAAGTAATGAGTTACTTAAAATTCAAAATTAAGATAGATTACCTTGGTTAAAAGTACTTCATTTTATCTGATAAAAGAGTAGATGGAAGTGCAAGAGGGGCAGACTCTCTCCTTTTGTTTGTCAAATAGCATCTACCAAAAATTCCACAACATCACACAATTTAGACTTGCAATTGTGTACTGTAGATGTGGTTAAATATTATTTTTCATTAAAATAATTTTTAAAACTTGAATGACCCGTCCGTTTTACCACCTCTAGTATATGGCTAGAGTTGGAGGACCTGTTGACAACCATTAGTTCATGAAGCATTTACTTTTCTTCCTTGAATTCCAAGTGGATCTACAACACAAAATATAAGTACTTATAAAAGATAATGCAATTACTACTTATAATCTATGATACTTATAATCTATGAATAGATAACACATAGAAAAATATTAAATAAACAGATTACCTAATTTAGAGCACTAACCTCCTTATTGCTCAAAATTTCAAATGTTTTTGTAGTCATGTTTGTGACATCACAGCCTATAAGAAGTAAAGCCTGCACAATTTATAAAACAATAACCGATTAAAATCCACATGAACGCACTGTATTGAAAAGGTAATAAGAGCAAACACAACCTTCATTAAAGCCCACATGCTAAAATGTGATCAGCATTCTAACTAACTCATGATTCCATTACTAACTTCTAACATACCCAGGTCTACACGAAAATCAAAATTTCTGAATATAAAATTAATGCACTATAATATCATAGACTGGTAAAGAATGTATAAACATTTAAATAAAATTTATTCTTACCGTTCCATCCACTCGGTCCCACACAGGATGCTCATTTGTCGTTAACATCAGCAATATAACTCATATCGTGAGAGAAATTAGTTACCGATTAACAAATCAAATAGCTGTAGTTAAACACGTAACAGTGTTGCCAAAAGTTTGAACCTTGCCCATGTGTCTTAAATCACATACAACAAATATAAGTAAGCATTTACCGTGGTTCTTCAATTTGTAACTTAAGCCTTAGAAGTGTGTACTGTCCAATATACTTTATTTATACCCTTCAACAAACTAAGCACATCTAAAACGTCTATCAAAGGCAGATACTTAAAGAACCCCTAAAATCCTCAAAAACCAAATGAACAAATGGACAATCTTCACTGGTTGTTTACTATAAAAAGTACAGCAAGTAGGGCAATTTGAATAATGGGAGATGTTTACTCACAAACATGTGGATCTCAAAAAGAAACCGACATAAATAAGGTATAAGACACATAGAAGAGAGACTAACAATAACCGGGATAATCTTTAATAAAAGGCTGACTTCTTGCTTCTTTAATCCTCACACCAGTAACACCCCATGCTACTAAGCTGCATGTCCAACTTCTGTAGCTCAAGCTATCCGTAAAGTAGACGTCACCAAAGTCTCCAACTACATAACTTAAAACCATCACCGTATGTCCAGGCTCCAACAATAATGACCTTTTTTCATCTCTTGCACATATAATTTTGGACACAAAATCTTTTTGAGACCAATTTTCATCATCATCATCATCATCAACAGAACAGACACGTGGATTCTGAGACATATAATATAACTAAATTCTGTACCCACCAAGCTTTCTAATATACACACCCAATAAGAAAGTGGATGCCAAAATGGATGACAAAGTTAATAACAATTAAAACATGATAATATAAAATAAACATAGTTTATTAAAAACTTCATAAATAACACTTTAAAAACTTACTGTATCGTTAAAGACCCGCAAGAAGTCAGCCTTTTGTTAAAGACCTGTGAAATCTCATTTCCAAGATGTATTGTACTTTATTGATATTGAATATAATAAATTACTGAACATGGCCAAAAGTTCTTCATTCACAACATCAGCACTTGGTAAAATTTGAACTATTGTTAGTGTACAATGTTTCCTTCAGTAACTATAACTGAACCACCTGATAAGTTTTTCATCCCTGCAAATCGTCGTCTGGTGAATCAAACTATTCACATGTACACGAAATAAACAAACGAAAGTGGAACTTCAAAACTTGATTCAGTGTTTCGAAGATTAGTATCTACAAACCCTAATATAATCGATCTAAATAAAAAAGAAACGGACTTATTACAGATTTCAGTTAGAATTGTGGCAAAAAAGGATTTGGGTAGAATTTGGGGTTGGGAGAGGAAGTTAGGGTTTTATTTTTGTGAGTGTTGGATGAATGTAACGTTCGTTCATTGACCCCTTCTTTCTTAATTTTCACCTGTGTGTTTGGAAGTAAGGGATATTTTAGGGATGGAGTGTATGTAAAATTGATTTATTAGCTAATATTTTTAGTGGATGGTTAATGATCGTTGGATTAAGGGGTATTGTAATATAATTTTCTAATCTAACGGTGCATAAGGGGGTTTTAAAAATATTTATTAGCTAATCGAGACTCTCTTTTAATGTATATAGTGATATTATATATATATATATATATATATATATATATATATATATATATATATATATATATATATATATAAATATATATAAGAATTTTTTTTTATTTTTTTATTTTTTGAAAAAATTCTTCACGAATATTATAGATTAGATGAAAATATGAACATTTAAAAAAGACATTTTGTGATGAATGTCATTATTTTGGCGGGAAAACGCTTGAAGAAAAAAAAAATAAAAACATTCAATGTATTGAATATTTTGCTGCTGAGTTTATTTGCATCGTTTTATTTTCATCTTTTGTGAAGTGTTTTTTTCAAATTTAGCCCGATTTAGAGTTTAGGGTTTAGGGTTTTCGGGTTTACTCCGTAAACCCTCAACCCAAAACTCTAAACCCTAAACTCTAAACCGTTCGTGTTAAAATATTCAATCTAAACCCTAATTTCTAAACCCAAAATCCTAATTTCTAAACCCTAATAGCTAAACCCTAATTTTTAACCCCCTAATTTCTAAACCCTAATTTCTAAACCGTAATTTCTAACCCCTTAAAAAAAAACTAAGAATCAAAACATTCAATCCATTGAATGTTTTCATTTTTTTATTCGAGCGTTTTACCGCCAAAATAATAACATTCATCACAAAGTGTCTTTTTTAAATGTTTATATTTTCATGTGACCTTGATGCCTGAAAAAAAAATTCAAAAAACGAAAAAAATTTACTTCCCCTCACTTCCCCCAAAAAAGTGATTCCCTCTTGATTAAATATATATATATATATATATATATATATATATATATATATATATATATATATATATATATATATATATATATATATATTGTGTTTAACTTTTATTTTGTTTAAATTTTTTGTTGCTTTTTTGCTTAAGGTTTCAAATTTTATTTCACTTTTCTTATAATATACAATCTTTTTATTTTACACATTTTAATAAAAAAAATATTTGTGTTTCTATTCTTTTCAATTTAGTAGTATTTATTTGTGGTATATTGCTTCATACGTCTAAAATATCTTGCTCACTTAACTTTTAAAAATCTTTTTCTCACTTTTGAGTTAAAAATAAATTTATTTGCTTAATTTAATAATCTTTTAAAATTTATATTAATGAACTACAATTAAAAAGTGTTTTTTTAAGGCAGCAATACATTTATATATGAAAAAAAAAATTGATACATATTTACAGAAAGGCCAAAGCCCCGCATATGTAAATAGGAACAGCAGCTCACCAGCATTTAACCAATAACAGATTAAACAACATGAACCCTAGCCTATACCAACTTTGTCGCAACATTTGAATCAAACGCCATTGAGTTGTTGAACCACTGATGCCAGTTTAGAGAACGATTCTTTATCTATTTGAAACCCAAGCATAGCTCAACACCTGAATCATCACTGAATAATAGTGGCACTACTCGACATTTCTTTACCAAAAGTTGATTTATTTCTATGATTCCAAATAACGTATCCACTTATACATTCGATTGCTTGCCACAAAGAACTTCCTAAGGCTGCTTGAAAATCGTTGTTATTTGTAACTACCTGCCAAAATCGCCATTGACTCGGTACATTATTTATATGTTTCATTACGAGGTATTGATCTCTATATGATACGTTTTGTAAACATTGCATTCTTTTAAAGACACACCATAAATGAATATATAAAATCCAAGGTTTTCGACATCTGATGATTTTTACATATAGAAAATCACCGTAAATAGTAGTTTACAATAATACATCCGTTGACAATACAGTCAAAATAAGATACATGGTGATGATTTTGTGAATGCAAAGTTTTCTCAAATAAAGCATGTATGACTCCATGCACATAGCTTGAATAACGTATAAGCAAACAACGGAAGACTTCTAGGGACCTGAGAATAAACATGCTAAAAGTGTCAACACAAAGGTTGGTGAGTTCATAGTTTAAATATTGCGCATAATCTGTATATAAAGGTGGACCACAAGATTTTAGTTGTTTCATCAAAAACGTTTATCAAAATATTCTATAAAATTGAGCACCTCTTGGTAACTAAACTTAACGTATATATAATAAGTACCCCTGTTGTAACATACATGCAACCAACATGTACAATACACGCAAACCAATGTGTACTAAACTCAAATAGTATACGTCCATTTTTAGTTTAGGTCAGGGCTTTTAACCTGGAACAGACGGGGATGTCAAGCCCTATGGATCCATATACAATTACTCGCGCCCACCAGTCCACATCCTATGTACTGGCAGTTACTAGTTACCAAAGCTAAGGGATTTTCGGTTTAAACTCAGTGTAGAATTAAGTATGTACTTGTGTCCATTGCGTATAAAATAAAGTGCATTTATTCTCAGCCCAAAAATATTTAAAGCGTTTAAAAAGGGACCTATAAACTCACGTATCTATATTGTGGTTCAATATTGCAGGAAAAGTATGCAAACGCAACTTAAATAACAAGAGGAAGGTTGGCCTTTGATTCACGAACAATACCCCTGATCAATACCCATAACCTCCTTAGTTTTAATCCCGTAAATTCCTTCACTTTAACCCGTTTTGAAAATATCAGAGCATACTCCCGTCGTAGTATTTTATGTTTAATATCGTTTGTAATAATAATAATAATAAGATTAATAATAATATTAAGATTAATATTAATATTAATAACAATAATATTAATAATAAATAATAATAATTCTTACGGAGTATGTAATTTGTATGTGTGTGTGATTCTTCTAATCATATAGCATCATATATATAGATATAATAAATTAATATAATAATATAATACTTTATATATATTAAATAAATAAAAAGTGTAAAGATGAAACCAAAAAGTCATTACCCTAATTGATCCGTGATTTCATATTTGTTTTTCTCTTTTTTTATTATAATAAATATAATAATAATAATAATATAATAATAATAATAATAATAATAATAATAATAATAATAATAATAATAATAATAATAATAATAATAATAATAATAATAATCATAATCATAATAATCATAATAATAAATAATAATAATAATATTAAATAAAAGACAAAATTACATGGGGGTCCATGTGGTTTGTTCAATACAACAAGTGGAGTTCAAAAGAATTTTTTCACCTTGAGAGGTCACTGTAGTTTGCAATAGTTTCATGGGGGGTCCAACTGCCTAACGTCTGTGTAAATCTAACGGTTAAGAGGTGCACATGACTTGCACATGAGGGTATTTTCATCAATTTTGTTCATCTTGTCTTCTGACCCACCTATGCTTTATTCATCTTGATCTTCTTCTATCATCAAATAACAAACCCTAATTTAGTTGAATCAACTAACCTCAAACCACAGTCAAATATAAATCCAAATCAATTAACTAACCTTAATATCACATTCAAACTTCCATTTCTTCTTCTTCAATCTCGTATTTTTTTATTTCCATTTCACCATGAACAAATAACAAAAACAACAACAAAAACCCATCTTAATTTCCTTCACCTTTTGTAAATGAACCCCTCTGTAATCTGAATACTTGATTAAAGTCAAAAGATTATCACCCAAATACTCAAAAATCATACATACATGCTGCCCGTTTGGTCCAGAATGGTTAAAATTGATCCAAAAGCTTCACCATAATTTTTTGGTCATCTGAATCCCCTTCTGCTATATGCTTCAATATCGTAATTTTGTCCATTGCAGCTTCGGTATAATGCTGAGCACTCTTTTGTACTTTTGAAGCTACATATCTCTACACACCAAACAACAATCTTGTTTCAATTCATCTACTCAAAATAATCACAAACAACAATACAAATTTTTGAATATGATTAAATAACAACAAATAGCCTGCCAACTAATCATTTTTCCCTAGCTCCATTTAAACTAAACAAACACACAAATATTTCAAACATTCTCTAATTTAATTTTAATTAATTATCGATCAACCACCTTATATAAATAGATAGATACATGCATATATATAATAATAAGAGGAGAAAACATACAGATTTATAAGTGTCCCAATCGAGCTAAACAGTGGAAAAATGACCCCAGCCAAGCTTACTTTGTACAATATATCTCGAATGCTTAAGTTTATCGCCTATACGAACATCGTGATAACCACCACGCCTGTAATCTTCAGTTCCTTCATCCTCCGATGAGTAATCACTTCTTTTGCTTCGATCATCACCGTTGCCGCCATTTCTTCTGCTATTATTGTTATTGTCTTCCGCCATTGAGTAAAATACAACTAGGGTTTCTAATTGAAGCTCAGGTTGAATCAATTGGATTGCGTATTGGATAGTGTTGGTTAAGATTCCAATCATAATATTCAAAGGTTAATCACTTTGTTTTGATGATGACACATAAGAGATAAGTGATTAATCATATGTAGGACGACATCGGTTCATAAGCCTAAACTATCTCTAGCAAAAGACCAATACATAAGTAATTATCTTGGTAAAAATATTACGCGGCTGCAGTACGGTCGACCGTGAAACTAACCGTGTATGTCCTGTACCAACTGTAAGTAACTAGAGGGGGTGAATAGTTACTTAATACATTTTTAACACTTTTTCGATTGATCACCGAATTCGATTAACTTTGATCAACCAATTCAACTCAAACTTGATGTGTGTAGTGTATATGTTCAAAATGATAAATGAAGTAATGTAAAGAACATAGACATAAAGATTTATAGTGGTTCAGGTGGATGTTAACTAATCCACCTTAATCCACTCCCCGATTACACTAATCGGGATTTGTTGCTTCACTAAGCACTTTTCTCCAAACCCGGTGGAGATCCGATTTACAAGTCTTCAACTTCTTTGGTAGACAACAAGCCTAATCTTTCTATCCCTTTGAAAGATCAACTCCAACCTAGATCAACTTGTCTTCAACCTTGGACAAGTATTAATCTCCAAATAAGATTAATCAACTTCCTAAGTCCCTTTAAGGAAGTAGATCACTAAGCTAGCCTATGCTTAAGAAAATTGAAGATACAAGACTTATACACTTTGTAATGATGATCCTAAGACAATACTAGAACATACATTACACTAAGTAAACTTACAAGATTAATGATTTTGATTAGTAAGTTTACAACAACCAAATTCTATATCTATAAGATCATAGAATCTTCTCTTGCTTGATCACATTTGAGTAGTAATTAGAGCCCTTGTGATATCTGGAAATAAGCTTTTGAAATATGCAAGAGGTTCCCCCTTCAAATGCTCTTCAATGTTTGCCTTTTATAGTAGGATTCAAAAAATAGCCGTTGACACACGGTTGCCAGCACGGTCGACCGTGGTTCGACCGTGCGTGCTCCAATCCAAAATTAGTATCCGTTGCATAAACGTTTGACTCAAATTTGAACACCACATTTTGGCACCTTTACTCCTTCGAGCACCTGCAAAAGACACCAAACATCCTATGCAAGTACTATATGCATTAAGTGTATGAGATTTGGTCTTATTGTGTGAAAGTGACTTAACATTCCAAAAGTGGTAAACCCAACATTCTTGGAGAAGTGTCTTGATGGATATTTTGGGAAATCACAGATTGGTCAAGACTTAGTTAGTAACTTTAATGTATTTGGTTCAATTCTAAAGACTAGTCAATATGTCATTAACTTCATAGTTTCAATTAATCACAAGTCATGTTTATTTTAAGCTTAGGTAGATTAATTGAATGATGTCTTTCTAAGATGATCATTAAGTATATAGAGACATCAAAGTTAAGTCATACTTGAACAAGCAATCACAATTTGTTACTTAGACAAGACCAAGTAAACAATTGATCATAATTTCATTGTAAACCAATTTACACTTAATTTGTTGGAGTAGACTGGTTATTGAATCCTAACTAGTAAGCACATAGCAAGCATGTTAATCAAGTTGACAAATTTATGAGTATTAAACATATTAGCAAGTAGCAAGTAATACTCACACATAGCAAGAGATTGTTACTATAAGATCAATCATATAGATATTTGCACAACTTGTAATTTAAGCTTTTAGCAAGCTTACTTGCAATATAACATATTGCATGATTAATGTGTAATCACACATTAATGTCCAACACATGCACAAGGGAAGAGCAATATCTAGTTGGGACTTGGTGACCATCCTAAATGTATCTAAGTGTATTTTAGGATTACAAGTCTTTACTAGTTACACTTGAAAGCATTTCTCTTAATTAATCACTAAGTCATCTTTAATAGTAATTATTGTTCTAGTGACATTGGCTTAAGTGTGCTGGTACTTGATGATCATACTAAGGATGTCTATATAAGAATTAAGATCACAAGTTATTGATTAACACTTATGTGTTATGCCTAATCTTGGTTAATTTGTCATTAAGATGTCATTAGGCGTAATTAACCACGATTAGTGTTTTTATGACCAAAACTCAATTGAGTATGGAGAAGGCATCTATTCTAAGCATGTTGGGAAAGGTTTCATGAATTATAGATGTCGGGAACTAGTCAAACTTTATTTGGTCAAAATTGGTAACAGAGAAAACTATGGTCGCACTGCGGTTGACCGTGGTGGCGACCGTGCAACTTGTTTTCACAAAACTGCGTTGCAATTAAGTTTGGGGTTCTGCGACTGACTATGCGGTCGACCGTACCTTGACCGTGTATTTAGCTGAACTTTAATTCTATTCTTTAAGCTATGTTTGACTTGGTCATTTGTAAGATAAAGTATGAATTAGTGTCCTTGCGTATTTTATGTTAAGATGTCGATCATTACTTATACATATGTATGTGTCATCATCAAAACATATTCTTTGGTTAATCATACTTAAGTTTGTCGTTTGGTTCATTAACCAACATTCAACCAACACCAATGAATTCAAGTTTTTCTAAAACTGTCAATCTACGGCTAACCTCACAGACGACCGCAGCTCGACCGCAGTTTTTTCTGTTACCAAAATCATCCACTTTAAGTTAGACCACTTTGAGGCATCTATAATCTGCAAAACCTTTTTAAACATACTTATAATAGTTGTCCTTTTTTATCTCAAAAGAGTTTTGAACCAAAAGAGGTTAAGTTTTACTAATCACACATAATGACATCTTAATGACATTTTAAGCCAAATTTAGATTAAACACACAAGTGTTATATCTTTTCACTCTAGTACATAATGTCATTTAAACATACTAATAATGGTCATTAAAGTCCCAATTAAAGAGTTGCTCTCCCATTAGTTTTATGAACCATTGTATGTTTGTAAATATAATCAGTCCAAGCTAGTCAAGGTTGTAACAAAGATCATTAAGCTTCAACTAGACTCAAACTAGTTCATTTGAGATGCAACAATATTCTAAAGGACAAGATACTCCCATAAGTAAAATGACAAGTAATTAAGAAAGGGTGATGAAGATTTTGGAAGATAATGGTTTGTCAAGAGACAAAATTCTGCAATTACCTCTTTAGGTAATCAATGAAAAATGGACAAAGATTGAAGACTTTCTTCTTTTATGGACATGTCAACTTCCATACTTATGTCCAAAACAAAAGGGGTAATAGGGATAATTTCACAGATCATAGGCCTTTAGTTGTAGCTATTCAACCAGGGAAAATGACAATTTTTAAAGGACAAAAACGGCCATAAGAATCAGATGTCAGAGGTACACGGTCGAACCACGGTCGACAGTGCAGTGAGCCGTGTAGCTTCCAGGCAGATTTCTCTTTCCTATAAAAGCCAAGACTTGAAGCATTTGAAGACTCACCTCTTGCACTTATATTTCTTCCAGGTTGATTTGTGAGTTGGTCATAGCTTCATAGACCCTTTCAAATTCATCAGAGTCATCTTCATCTCATTAATCCATCAATGTTAATGAATGGCGATTGAATATTTGATTGGTTGGATTTGTGTGAATGTTATCTGCTATTCTTAGTTTTTCAAATAACATTGTAAGATGCATTCCATAAGGAAGAGCTCTTGTTGAGTCGTTTGGTATATTGCTCATTCGTATTGCCATAAAATAAGCCATGTTCACTGGTACTTGCATTTCCAGACACCAAAGGAGAGCCATCTGAACAGCATGAATATGTGAACGATTTTCCATTCTACGATAGACATTATAATCGATCACTGTGTTCCATATGCGGAACTTATTTCGCAGATGTTTGCCCAGTACTCCTTGATTGAGAGTTTCTTCTCTTGGAGCGTTGTCCTCATACAGCGTTCGAATAACAGTGTCTCTATTGATGAATTCTGGAAGATAAGTTAGACTATGTCCTGTGTGGAAGAACCTTTTTCCACTTGCTGGAACTTCTAAGAGTTTTCTGAATTCTTGACGGGTTAACGTTTTTCTTGTTCCTTTCAACCTAAAGGTAATCAATCCATCGGTATAGATGAAGCTAGAGTAAAAGTCTCGAACGAGTGATGGATAAATTGGCCCGTGTAAATCAAGAAATACATCCCAGTTTAAATCTGAGAAGGCTGCCACCATTTCAGGAAAATCTTCCGCTTCAATTCTTCTTCCTTCTGTTATTCTTCTATATTTCACTTTCTCTTTATTGAGTGTCGAATGATGTGGACGAAAGTTTGATGAGCTTTCTCCTTGATTAGCCATTTTCTGCACATTGACACTTCAAATTAATCTAAAGTGTATGGTTCAATTGTAGGCAACAAGTTTTGCAAACTTTAATTATCATCAATACTTAGATGTTTTGATGTTAATGTTCTTCACATTTTCACTCTTCATTAGTGTTAATGAGTTTGCAACTAGATTATGATTTTCACAAAGTTCATACGTGTCTTAGACTTTTGAGATCATCATCAACACATGTTTTGACATCTAACATTATCACACTCAATTTGCAACAATGTTGTTTGTATCATATGAACAATGATTCTATGAAAATCTAACCTAGATGTATAATGAACCCTACAATTGTCTAAAGTTAAATCAATGCATAGATATAGTACAATCATTACTACAATCATTTCTAAATTGTTCTTCAAGAACAATTTTGATTGTTTGCATTAATTTGAGTTTTGATTCATTCGAGTTAGGGATTCTTCATAACCCTAATTCATTATATAAACACAATTGAATGCTAGGAAGGCAAGGATTAATTATACCGAGAGTAGGAATTGAAATGTAAGGAATGAGAGTTCTTCACCGTGCGATCGATCTCCCCAGCCGTGTGCAAAGTGTGTGTGTTTTAAAGTGATTTGGAATGAAGTAAAAGTGAGGGTTTTATTTAATTTAAAACAGAATCAGACCACGCACGGTCGAAGCACGGTCGACCGTGGTGTTAGCCGTGCAGGAATTTTCAGGCGTATAAAACAAGAGTCTGCGGCTAGGTATACGGTCAGCTGTGATGCTGTCGTGGATTCTTCTGATCACCTATTTCTTCACTTCTTCTTTCTTTGAGTGCGTTTTGACGGTTCTTAGGTTCTATATGTAGTGACCCGAACTTTTCCATGTTTATATATATTAATTGAGATTGATATTTACATGACTAAATGTTTCCAACGTGTTAAGCAATCAAACTTGTTAAGACTTGATTAATTGAAATAGGTTTCATATAGACAATTGACCACCCAAGTTGACCGGTGATTCACGAACGTTAAAACTTGTAAAAACTATACGATGACATATATATGGTTATATATATAGTTAACATGATTTTATTAGAAGTAAGTATCTCATTAGGTATTTTAACAATGAGTTATATACATAAAAATGAGACTATTAAATTAAGAAACTCGAAAACGATATATATATAACGATTATCGTTATAACAACGTCTTACTAGGTACATATGAATCATATTAAGATATTGATACACTTAGTTAATTATGTTAAATGATAAGTAAGTATATCATTAAGTGTATTAATAATGAACTACATATGTAAAAATAAGACTACTAACTTAATGATTTCGAAACGAGACATATATGTAACGATTATCGTTGTAACGACATTTAACTGTATATATATCATACTAAAATATATTATATATCATAATATCATGATAATGTTACAATTTAACATCTCAATTGATATAATAAATAATGGGTTAACAACATTTAACAAGATCGTTAACCTAAAGTTTTCAAAACAACATTTACATGTAACGACTAACGATGACTTAACGACTCAGTTAAAATGTATATACATGTAGTGTTTTAATATGTATTCATACACTTTTGAAAGACTTCAAGACACTTATCAAAATACTTCTACTTAACAAAAATGCTTACAATTACATCCTCGTTCAGTTTCATCAACAATTCTACTCGTATGCACCCGTATTCGTACTCGTACAACACACAACTTTTAGATGTATGTACTATTGGTATATATCCTCCAATGATCAGCTCTTAGTAGCCCATGTGAGTCACCTAACACATATGGGAACCATCATTTGGCAACTACCATGAAATATCTCATAAAATTACAAAAATATGAGTAATCATTCATGACTTATTTACATGAAAACAAAATTACATATCCTTTATATCTAATCCATATACCAACGACCAAAAATACCTACAAACACTTTCATTCTTCAATTTTCTTCATCTAATTGATCTCTCTCAAGTTCCATCTTCAAGTTCTAAGTGTTCTTCATAAATTCCATAAGTATAGTTTCATAAAAACCAAGAATACTTCCAAGTTTGCAAGTCTACTTCCAAGCTTTCTAATCCATTCCAAGTAATCATCTAAGATCAAGGAACCTTTATTATTTACAGTAGGTTATCTTTCTAATTCAAGGTAATATTCATATTCAAACTTTGATTCAATTTCTACAACTATAACAATCTTATTTCGAGTGAAAATCTTACTTGAACTGTTTTCGTGTCATGATTCTGTTTCAAGAACTTTCAAACCATCCAAGGATCCTTTGAAGCTAGATCCATTTTTCTTATTTCCAGTAGTTTTATCCAGAAAACTTGAGGTAGTAATGATGTTCATAACATCATTCATTTCATATATATATATAAAGCTATCTTATTCGAAGGTTTAAACTTGTAATCACTAGAACATAGTTTAGTTAATTCTAAACTTGTTCGCAAACAAAAGTTAATCCTTCTAACTTGACTTTTAAAATCAACTAAACACATGTTCTATATCTATATGATATGCTAACTTAATGATTTAAAACCTGGAAACACGATGAACACCATAAAATCAGATATACGCCGTCGTAGTGAAACCGGGGGCTATTTTGGTTTGGATAATTAAAAACTATGATAAACTTTGATTTAGAAGTTGTTCTTCTGGGAAAATGATTTTTCATATGAACATGATACTATATCCAAAAATCAAGGTTAAACCCAAAGTGGAAGTATGTTTTCTAAAATGGTCATCTAGACGTCGTTCTTTACACTGAAATGACTACCTTTACAAAAATAACTTGTAACTTATATTTCTGACTATAAACCTATAATTTTTCTATTTAGATTCATAAAATAGAGTTCAATATGAAACCATAGCAATTTGATTCACTCAAAACGGATTTAAAATGAAGAAGTTATGGGTAAAACAAGATTGGATATTTTTGATCTTTTTAGCTACGGGAAATGTTTAACAAATCTATACAAATCATATCCTAGCTAACTTATATTGTATTATACATGTATTCTAATATATTATGTAATCTTGGGATACCATAGACACGTATATAAATGTTTTGACATATCATATCGACCCATGTATATATATTATTTGGAACAACCATAGACACTCTATATGCAGTAATGTTGGAGTTAGCTATACAGGGTTGAGGTTGATTCCAAAAATATATATACTTTGAGTTGTGATCTAGCCTGAGACGTGTATACACTGGGCCATGGATTGATTCAAGATAATATATATATCGATTTATTTCTGTACATCTAACTGTGGACAACTAGTTGTAGGTTACTAACGAGAACAGCTGACTTAATACACTCAAATCTTTAAAACATAATAAAAATGGTTGTGATTATATTTTGATCATACTTTGATATATATGTACATATTTGTATAGGTTCGTGAATCGATCCGTGGCCAAGTCTTATTTCTGGGGAAGGAAATATATGTGAAAGTGAGTTATAGTCCCATTTTTAAAATCTAATATTTTTGGGATGAGAATACATGCAGGTTTTATAAATGATTTACAAAATAGACACAAGTACATGAAACTACATTCTATGGTTGAATTATCAAAATCGAATATGCCCCTTTTTATTAAGTCTGGTAATCTAAGAATTAGGGAACAAACACCCTAATTGACGCGAATCCTAAAGATAGATCTATTGGGCCTAACAAACCCCATCCAAAGTACCGGATGCTTTAGTACTTCGAAATTTATATCATATCCGAAGGGTGTCCCGTAATGATGGGGATATTCTTATATATGCATCTTGTTAATGTCGGTTACCAGGTGTTCACCATATGAATGATTTTTATCTCTATGTATGGGATGTGTATTGAAATATGAAATCTTGTGGTCTATTGTTACGATTTGATATATATAGGTTAAACCTATAACTCACCAACATTTTTGTTAACATTTAAAGCATGTTTATTCTCAGGTGAATACTAAGAGCTTCCGCTGTTGCATACTAAAATAAGAACAAGATTTGGAGTCCATGTTTGTATGATATTGTGTAAAAACTGCATTCAAGAAACATATGTCGATGTAATATATTTCTATTGTAAACCATTATGTAATGGTCGTGTGTAAATAGTATATTTTAGATTATCATTATTTGATAATCTACGTAATGTTTTTAAAACCTTTATTGATAAAATAAAGGTTATGGTTGTTTTAAAAATGAATGCAGTCTTTGAAAAACGTCTCATATAGAGGTCAAAACCTCGCAACGAAATCAATTAATATGGAACGTTTATAATCAATATGAACGGGACATTTCAGTTGGTATCCGAGCGTTGGTCTTAGAGAACCAGAAAATTTGCATTAGTGTGTCTTATCAAGTTTGTTAGGATGCATTTGTGAGTCTGGACTTCGACCGTGTTTTCGTTAAAAATGATTGCTTAACATTTTTGTTGGAAACTATATATTATTAACATGTAAATATTATGTGATATATTAATCTCTTAACATGTTTGATATTGTGTGATAGATGTCTACCTCTAGCACAAATCCCATTGACTCACCTAATAATAACGAAGAGTCGAATATATATTGGCAAGATTCACAAGTTCCCGAAGAACCGGAAGAAGAGGAAACGGAACCGGAAGAAGAGGAACCGGAAGAAGAGGAACTGGAAGAAGAGGAACCGGAAGAAGAAGAGGTTCCGGAGGGGGGAATAGTAGGAACCATATAAAACTGGTCAAATAAAAGAAAATCCTCAACCAATGGACCAAAGTTAATAATGGTCAATGGTGTTTTCGCTAAGGAAGCAAAATATTGGGAAAATTACCAATTTTTCGATGAATCGGATCCTGAAGAGGATTCCGATGATGTTATAGAAATTACCCCGACCCAATTTAATGAGGCAAAAGAAAATAATAAGGGAAAAGGCATTAAAATAGAGAAATCTGATTCCGACCCCGATGAACTTTATATGTACCGTCAACACCCATATTTTCAATATCATGACAATAACCCGGGAACCTCTAAACCACCAGGTTTTTCTAAACCAATGTGGAAAACGATGACTCGTATTAGAGGAACATCATATATCCCTAGAAGATTAGGAAAAAGAACCAAGTTCGAAGAAGAAGAAACCAGTGATTCAGATTAGAGGGTGTGAGCATGTTGTGTAATAAATGTATTGTAGTGTGCTTGTACTTTTATGTTCTATGTAAAAATTGCTTGTATTGTTTGTTTTTACGAATCTAATCCTTGTCTATTTTACAGTATAAAAACAAAATGGACGTTAAGGGTAGACAACCTAATATTTTAGAAGACCTACCAGAGGATATGATTAAGGAAATCTTGTCTAGAGTCAGTCAGAATTCATCAGCACATTTAGTTATGGTGAAATTAACTTGTCAAACATTTGAAAGACTTTTCAGAAATGCCTTAGTTATAAAAGGCTTTCCTTTGATAGGTGGGGTATATCACATTGGGGAGACTTTAAGTTACGCCGTGTTTTCTTTAAAATGTTAAATGCGGGGAACCCAAATGCAATTTTAGGCTACGGGTTAAGAACCTATTTTGACTCAACATATCCCAACATAGGATTTCGTGAATTAGAAAGAGCTTCTAACATGCAACATAAAGAAACATGTTATGCTTATGGGTTAGTGATGTTCGCTTCTTACCAAAGTAAGAAAAAGAACATCGGATTGCAGCTTTTAAATAAAACTTTCCCACAAGTGACGGATTCAGTAGTTGGGGTGAGAAACAAGGTTTTTAGATTATTACGGGGCTATTGGACATTACGAAACCCTCGTCCTTTTGACGACATTACAACATGCTGCCTAGCTAATGGTCATAACGGTTATTTTCCACAAGACCACTGATGGGAAGTCGTCTTAGTAAAACCAGAATGCATGACTTGTTTCTGGACTTATGAATTACGTGTCTTTATTTCCTTTGCTGAACAACTTGCGTATTAACTAGATTTATCTTCAAAACTGTCCTGTATCATAGTGTACTATATTTCATGTTATATGTAATATAGCGAAGTTGTAAGTTTGAAGAATATTTGTATGTGATATATTATTATAATCAGTTTTTCATATTGAATTGTAGTAGTTGAATTGTATATTAGTTACTAAGTATGAACTTAACGGGTAGGTAGTACCCGAATTTAAACTTATAAAACGCTAATATGAAGAAAAAGCTTTTATAAATGAGTTCATATTATGCTACGAGATACTATTGACTACTCTTAATATTCTGTATGATTAAATTGTTTCATTTGACTATTTTGAAGGAAATGGCACCGACTACTCGACACACCTTGAATATGAGCGAAGAGGAATTTCGTGCCTTTCTTGCTTCAAACATAGCCGCAGTACAGGCCGCGCTACATACCAACAATAACTCTGAATCTAACAATACAGCTAACGGCGCAAGAAATCGTGTAGGATGCTCATACAAGGAATTCACTGCCTGCAAACCTTCAGAATTTGATGGGACCGAATGACCAATCGGATTGAAATGGTGGACCGAGAAAGTTGAATCGGTGTTTGCCATAAGTAAGTGTGCTGAAGGAGACAAAGTGAAGTACGCTACGCATAACTTCACAGGTATTGCGTTAACATGGTGGAATACCTATCTAGAGCAAGTGGGACAAGATGCTGCTTACGCGCTACCGTGGTCAGCATTCAAGCACTTGATGAATGAGAAGTACCGTCCCAGAACCGAGGTCAATAAGCTCAAGTCAGAACTTAGAGGGTTATGAACACAGGGATTCGATATTACTTCGTACGAAAGACGATTCACAGAATTGTGCCTATTGTGTCCGAGAGCGTTCAAAGATGAGGAAGAGAAGATCGGCGCGTTTGTGAATGGGTTACCAGAGAGAATCCAAGAAGATATAAGTTCACACGAGCCTGCCTCCATACAAAAGGCATGTAGAATGGCTCACAAACTAGTGAACCAGATTGAGGGAAGAATTAAAGAACATGCGGCCGAAGAGGCCAACGTGAAGTTAGTCAAAAGAAAGTGGGAGGAAAACGGTGATAAGAGTCACCAAAACAACAACAACTATCCCAACAATCGCAACATCAATCGCAACTACAACAAACGGCACAACAACAACAACAACTACAACAATCATCCCAACAACAATAACAACCGCAACAACAACAACAATCAGAAGCAGCTATGCCAAAGGTGTGAAAAGTATCACTCGGGGTTCTGCACCAAATTTTGCAACAAGTGTAAAAGAAATGGTCATAGCACGGTGAAGTGTGAGGTCTACGGACTAGGGGTTAACAGAACGAAAGGAATAAATGGTGTCGGAACGAGTAATGGCGGAGCAAGTAGTGTCAGAGTAAGTTATGCCAATGTAGTTTGTTATAAATGTGGAAAACTGGGCCACATTATTAGAAATTGCCCGAACCAGGAGAACACGAATGGACAAGGCCGCGGAAGAGTTTTCAATATTAATGCGGCAGAGGCACAGGAAGACCCGGAGCTTGTTACGGGTACGTTTCTTATTGACAATAAATCTGCTTACGTTTTATTTGATTCGGGTGCGGATAGAAGCTATATGAGTAAAGATTTTTGTGCTAAATTAAGTTGTCCATTGACGCCATTGGATAGTAAATTTTTACTCGAATTAGCAAACGGTAAATTAATTTCAGCAGATTATATATGCCGGAATCGAGAAATTAAACTGGGTAGCGAAATATTTAAGATTGATTCGATACCAGTAGAGTTAGGGAGTTTTGATGTAATAGTTGGCATGGACTGGCTGAAGGAGATGAAAGCAGAGATCGTATGTTACAAAAATGCAATTTGCATTGTACGAGAAGAAGGAGAACCCTTAATGGTGTATGAAGAAAAGGGAAACACGAAGCTACATCTTATTAGTAATTTGAAGGCACAAAAACTAATAAGAAAAGGTTGCTATGCTATTCTAGCACACGTCAAGAAAGTACAAACTGAAGAAAAGAGCATCAATGATGTTCCCGTCGCAAAAGAATTTCCCGACGTATTTCTGAAAGAATTACCGGGACTACCTCCATATCGATCTGTTGAATTTCAAATAGATCTTGTACCAGGAGCTGCACCAATAGCTCGTGCTCCTTACAGACTCGCACCCAGCGAGATGAAAGAACTGCAAAGCCAACTGCAAGAACTATTAGAACGTGGTTTCATTCGACCAAGCACATCACCATGGGGATCTCCTGTTTTGTTTGTCAAGAAGAAGGATGGTACATTTAGGTTGTGTATTGACTACAGAGAGTTGAATAAACTTACCATCAAAAACCGTTATCCACTGCCGAGAATTGACGACTTATTTGATCAACTACAAGGCTCGTCTGTTTATTCGAAAATCGATTTACGTTCTGGATATCATCAAATGCGAGTAAAGGAGGATGATATTTCAAAAACTGCTTTTAGGACGCGTTATGGTCATTACGAATTTATGGTTATGCCGTTTGGATTGACTAACGCACCAGCTGTGTTTATGGACCTTATGAACCGAGTGTGTGGGCCATATCTTGACAAGTTTGTCATTGTTTTCATCGATGACATACTTATTTACTCAAAGAATGATCAAGAGCACGAAGAACATTTGAGAAAAGTGCTAGAAGTATCGAGGAAAGAAAAACTGTACGCTAAGTTTTCAAAGTGTGCATTTTGATTGGAAGAAATTCAATTCCTCAGTCACATAGTGAACAAAGAAGCTATCCAGGTGGACCCGGCAAAGATCGAAACCGTTGAAAAGTGGGAAACCCCAAAAACTCCGAAGCATATACGTCAATTTTTAGGATTGGCTGGTTACTACAGAAGATTCATCCAAGATTTCTCCAAAATAGCAAAACCCTTGACTGCATTAATGCATAAAGGGAAGAAATTTGAATGGAAAGATGAACCAGAGAAGGCGTTTCAGTTATTGAAGAAAAATCTAACTACGACACCTATATTGTCATTGCCTGAAGGGAATGATGATTTTGTGATTTATTGTGACGTATCAAAGCAAGGTCTCGGTTGTGTATTAATGCAACGAACGAAGGTGATTGCTTATGCATCTAGACAATTGAAGATTCACGAGCAAAATTATGCAACTCACGATTTAGAATTGGGTGCTGTTGTTTTTGCATTAAAGACTTGGAGGCATTATTTATATGGGGTCAAAATTATTATATATACCGACCACAAAAGTCTCCAACATATATTTAATCAGAAGCAACTGAATATGAGACAACGCAGGTGGATTGAACTGTTGAATGACTATGATTTTGAGATTCGATACCACCCGGGGAAGGCGAATGTGGTAGCCGACGCTTTGAGTAGAAAAGACAGAGAACTTATACGGGTAAAAGCTATGAATATAATTATTCGTACTAACCTTACTACTCAAATAAAGGAGGCGCAACAGGGGGTTGTAAAAGAAGGAAAGTTGAAGAATGAGATACCCAAAGGATCAGAGAAACATCTTAATATTCGATAAGACGAAACCCGATATAGGGCTGATAGAATTTGGGTACCAAGGTTTGGAGATGTGAGAGAAATGGTACTTAAAGAAGCACATAAAACCAGATATTCAATACATCCCGGAGCGGGGAAGATGTATAAAGATCTCAAGAAACACTTTTGGTGGCCGGGTATGAAAGCCGATATTGCTAAATATGTAGGAGAATGTTTGACGTGTTCTAAGGTCAAAGCTGAACATCAGAAACCATCAGGTCTACTACAACAACCTGAAATCCCGGAATGGAAATGGGAAAACATTATCATAGATTTCATTACTAAATTGCCAAGGACTGCAAGTGGTTATGATACTATTTGGGTAATAGTTGATCGTCTCACCAAGTTAGCACATTTCCTGCCAATGAGAGAAGATGACAAAATGGAGAAGTTGGCGTGATTGTATTTGAAGGAGGTTGTCTCCAGACATGGAATACCCGTCTCTATTATCTCTGATAGGGATGGTAGATTTGTTTCAAGGTTCTGGTACACATTGCAACAAGCATTGGGGACTCGTCTAGACATGAGTAATGCTTATCATCCACAAACTGATGGGCAGAGCAAAAGGACGATACAAACACTTAAAAACATGCTACGAGCATGTGTTATTGATTTCGGAAATAGTTGGGATCGACACCTACCGTTAGCAGAATTTTCCTACAACAACAGTTATCATTCTAGTATTGAGATGGAGCCGTTTGAGGAACTTTTTGGTAGAAAGTGCAGGTCTCCGATTTATTGGAATGAAGTGGGGGATAGACAAATTACGGGTCCGGAGATAATACAAGAAACTACCGAGAAAATCATCCAAATTCAACAACGATTGAAAATCGCCCAGAGTCGACAAAAGAGCTACGCGGACAGTAAAAGATAATATATAGAGTTTGAAATTAGAGAAATGATCATGTTTAAGGTTTCAACTTGGAAAGGCGTTGTTCGATTTGGTAAACGGGGGAAACCAAATCTAAGGTACATTGGACCATTCAAGATTATAGATCGTGTCGGACCAGTAGCTTACCAACTAGAGCTACCTCAACAACTAGTGGCTGTACATAACACTTTCCATGTCTCGAATTTGAAGAAATATTTTGCTAAAGAAGATCTCACTATTCCGTTGGATGAAATCCAAATCAATGAAAAAGTTCAGTTCATTGAAGAACCCGTCGAAATAATGGATCGTGAGGTTAAGAGACTTAAGCAAAACAAGATACTGATTGTTAAGGTTCGATGGAATGCTCGTAGAGGACCCGAGTTCACCTGGGAGCATGAAGATCAGATGAAGAAGAAATACCCGCATCTATTTCCAGAAGATTCGTCAACACCTTCAACAGCTTAAAATTTCGGGACGAAATTTATTTAACGGGTAGGTACTGTAGTGACCCGAACTTTTCCATGTTTATATATATTAATTGAGATTGATATTTACATGACTAAATGTTTCCAACATGTTAAGCAATCAAACTTGTTAAGACTTGATTAATTGAAATAGGTTTCATATAGACAATTGACCACCCAAGTTGACCGGTGATTCACGAACGTTAAAACTTGTAAAAACTATACGATGACATATATATGGTTATATATATAGTTAACATGATTTTATTAGAAGTAAGTATCTCATTAGGTATTTTAACAATGAGTTATATACATAAAAATGAGACTATTAAATTAAGAAACTCGAAAACGATATATATATAACGATTATCGTTATAACAACGTCTTACTAGGTACATATGAATCATATTAAGATATTGATACACTTGGTTAATTATGTTAAATGATAAGTAAATATATCATTAAGTGTATTAACAATGAACTACATATGTAAAAATAAGACTACTAACTTAATGATTTCGAAACGAGACATATATGTAACGATTATCATTGTAACGACATTTAACTGTATATATATCATACTAAGATATATTATATATTATAATATCATGATAATGTAACAATTTAACATCTCAATTGATATAATAAACAATGGGTTAACAATATTTAACAAGATCGTTAACCTAAAGGTTTCAAAACAACATTTACATGTAACGACTAACGATGACTTAACGACTCAGTTAAAATGTATATACATGTAGTGTTTTAATATATATGCATACACTTTTGAAAGACTTCAAGACACTTATCAAAATACTTCTACTTAACAAAAATGCTTACAATTACATCCTCATTCAGTTTCATCAATAATTCTACTCGTATGCACCCGTATTCGTACTCGTACAATACACAGCTTTTAGATGTATGTACTATTGGTATATACACTCTAATGATCAGCTCTTAGCAGACCATGTGAGTCACCTAACACATATGGGAACCATCATTTGGCAACTAGCATGAAATATCTCATAAAATTACAAAAATATGAGTAATCATTCATGACTTATTTACATGAAAACAAAATTACATATCCTTTATATCTAATCCATATACCAACAATCAAAAACACCTACAAACACTTTCATTCTTCAATTTTCTTCATCTAATTGATCTCTCTCAAGTTCCATCTTCAAGTTCTAAGTGTTCTTCATAAATTCCATAAGTATAGTTTCATAAAAACTAAGAATACTTCCAAGTTTGCAAGTCTACTTCCAAGCTTTCTAATCCATTCCAAGTAATCATCTAAGATCAAGGAACCTTTGTTATTTACATTAGGTTATCTTTCTAATTCAAGGTAATATTCATATTCAAACTTCGATTCAATTTCTACAACTATAACAATCGTATTTCGAGTGAAAATCTTACTTGAACTGTTTTCGTGTCATGATTCTGTTTCAAGAACTTTCAAGCCATCCAAGGATCCTTTGAAGCTAGATCCATTTTTCTTATTTCCAGTAGTTTTATCCAGAAAACTTGAGGTAGTAATGATGTTCATAACATCATTCAATTCATACATATAAAGCTATCTTATTCGAAGGTTTAAACTTGTAATCACTAGAACATAGTTTAGTTAATTCTAAACTTATTCGCAAACAAAAGTTAATCCTTCTAACTTGACTTTTAAATCAACTAAACACATGTTATATATCTATATGATATGCTAACTTAATGATTTAAAACCTGGAAACACGATGAACACTATAAAATCGGATATACGCCGTCGTAGTGAAACCGGGGGCTGTTTTGGTTTGGATAATTAAAAACTATGATAAACTTTGATTTTAAAGTTGTTCTTCTGAGAAAATGATTTTTCATATGAACATGCAACTATATCCAAAAATCAAGGTTAAACTCAAAGTGGAAGTATGTTTTCTAAAATGGTCATCTAGACGTCGTTCTTTCGACTGAAATTACTACCTTTACAAAAATGACTTGTAACTTATATTTCCAACTATAAAACTATACTTTTACTGTTTAGATTCATAAAATAGAGTTCAATATGAAACCATAGCAATTTGATTCACTCAAAACGGATTTAAAATGAAGAAGTTATGGGTAAAACAAGATTGGATATTTTTGATCTTTTTAGCTACAGGAAATGTTTAACAAATCTATACAAATCATATCCTAGCTAACTTATATTGTATTATACATGTATTCTAATATATTATGTAATCTTGGGATACCATAGACATGTATGCAAATGTTTTGACATATCATATCGACCCATGTATGTATATTATTTGGAACAACCATAGACACTCTATATGCAGTAATGTTGGAGTTAGCTATACAGGGTTGAGGTTGATTCCAAAAATATATATACTTTGAGTTGTGATCTAGCCTGAGACGTGTATACACTGGGTCGTGGATTGATTCAAGATAATATATATATCGATTTATTTCTGTACATCTAACTGTGGACAACTAGTTGTAGGTTACTAACGAGAACAGCTGACTTAATACACTCAAATCTTTAAAACATAATAAAAATGGTTCTAATTATATTTTGATCATACTTTGATATATATGTACATATTTGTATAGGTTCGTGAATCGATCCGTGGCCAAGTCTTATTTCTGGGGAAGGAAATATATGTGAAAGTGAGTTATAGTCCCATTTTTAAAATCTAATATTTTTGGGATGAGAATACATGCAGGTTTTATAAATGATTTACAAAATAGACACAAGTACGTAAAACTACATTCTATGGATGAATTATCGAAATCGAATATGCCCCTTTTTATTAAGTCTGGTAATCTAAGAATTAGGGAACAGACACCCTAATTGACGTGAATCCTAAAGATAGATCTATTGGGCCTAACAAACCCCATCCAAAGTACCGGATGCTTTAGTACTTCGAAATTTATATCATATCCGAAGGGTGTCCCGGAATGATGGGGATATTCTTATATATGCATCTTATTAATGTCGGTTACCAGGTGTTCACCATATGAATAATTTTTATCTCTATGTATGGGATGTGTATTGAAATATGAAATCTTGTGGTCTATTGTTATGATTTGATATATATAGGTTAAACCTATAACTCACCAACATTTTTGTTGACGTTTAAAGCATGTTTATTCTCAGGTGAATACTAAGAGCTTCCGCTGTTGTATACTAAAATAAGGACAAGATTTGGAGTCCATGTTTGTATGATATTGTGTAAAAACTGCATTCAAGAAACATATGTCGATGTAATATATTTCTATTGTAAACCATTATGTAATGGTCGTGTGTAAACAGTATATTTTAGATTATTATTATTTGATAATCTACGTAATGTTTTTAAAACCTTTATTGATAAAATAAAGGTTATGGTTGTTTTAAAAATGAATGCAGTCTTTGAAAAAACTCTCATATAGAGGTCAAAACCTCGCAACGAAATTAATTAATATGGAACGTTTATAATCAATATGAACGGGACATTTCACTATAGAATACTTGAGGACAAGTTTTCTTTTCCTAACATTGAATGATTACATCCTCCCGATGTTTAATCATCAATGACACATAATATACTATATTTATATGTATATGTATATATATATCTATATTCAATCATACACGTAGTATACACAAAAAGCATCCATCTTATATTTAGCATGCAATGCATAGTTTCACATAAACACACAACCCTAATGCAAGTAAACTTCCTTCACCAATATTTTAAAATTATTTTTCAAAAACAATTTTGCATTTGTAAGAAAAACCTTTCATTAATACAAAGTCTTTTTGAAAAAGTTATTCTCATTAACATTTTGATTATTGGTTTTGATTGATTTTAAGATTACCCAATCCTTGACTTATCCCTGCCATTGAATTGTTAGCTTGATCCATTTTCCCCATCTTCTCAATTCTTCTAGTAATAGACAATGGACTTTGATTACATGACTTGTGTTTGCTAGAGTCGTGACACACATTCATTTCAAGATTATCTTTTGATGAATCATAAATAATCACTATTTCAAGTTTTCTTTTCAAAGTGTTGTTTTCATCAATTAAGACTTCGTTAAGTTGTCTAACATTGTGTAATTCTTTCTCTAAAAGTTTTACTTTGTCACGACTACTATCATACAAAAATTTAATAGTTTTGTAATCATCTAACAATTCTTCATAATTAGAAGGATAGAATACATGTACCTCATTGCAATCCATGCTTGAGACATCATCTTCTTTGAGTGGAGATTCAACTTCTTCTTCACTTTGACCATCTTGATCCAAATTATTCCAAGAAATCATGAGGTAAAAGTCTTCATTTCCATTCAAACCCTTTGCTTGAGAATCACCAAGCTTTTCCAAATCCTTCCCTATTCCTTTACCCTTTAAACTCCTAAAGTTTTATTCTTCTTGAAAACATAGTGGATCCCAACATTCCTTTGCACTTTCACATGAAATTATCTTTAATCTTTTTTCACTAGAAAGAATTCCATGAAGTAGTGAAATTGTATCAAATTGTTTCAAAACATCATTGTTTTAAAATGTTGACTTCACTAGTCTTGAACTAGCTTGTGGAACAAAGTCTCCTACTTTAATTATTCTCCACAAGTAGTAATCCTTGGATTTGAGATAAGTCTCAAATCTTAATTTCCACACATCAATATCCATCTTATCAAAGATTGGTTCTTCTTTCACCAATTCTTCCAAGTATCCCATAGTTTGAGTTGATCCGAGAATCGTTGACTCAAGTTTTTGCACGAAACGAATTTTGACACTTTCAAAAACATTTATAGAGCAATGATTTGAGCAACCGCTCTGATACCAATTGTAAGTAACTAGAGGGGGGTGAATAGTTACGTAATACGTTTTTAACACTTTTTTGATTGATCACCGAATTCGATTAACTTTGATCAACCAATTTAACTCAAACTTGATGTGTGTAGTGTATATGTTCAAAATGATAAATGAAGTAATGTAAAGAACATAGACACAAGAATTTATAGTGGTTCGGGTGGATGTTAACTAATCCACCTTAATCTACTCCCTGATTACACTAATCGGGATTTGTTGCTTCACTAAGCACTTTTCTCCAAACCCGGTGGAGATCTGATTTACAAGTCTTCAACTTCTTTGGTAGACAACAAGCCTAATCTTTTTATCCCTTTGAAAGATCAACTCCAACCTAGATCAACTTGTCTTCACCTTGGATAAGTATTAATCTCCAAATAAGATTAATCAACTTCCTAAGTCCCTTTAAGGAAGTAGATCACTAAGCTAGCCTATGCTTAAGAAAATTGAAGATAAAGAATTATACACTTTGTAATGATGATCCTAAGAAAATACTAGGACATACATTACACTAAGTAAACTTACAAGATTAATGATTTTGGTTAGTAAGTTTACAACAACCAAATTCTATATCTATAAGATCATAGAATCTCCTCTTGCTTGATCACATTTGAGTAGTAATTAGAGCCCTTGTGATATCTGGAAATAAGCTTTTGAAATATGCAAGAGGTTCCCCCTTCAAATGCTCTTCAATGTTTTCCTTTTATAGTAGGATTCAAAAAATAGCAGTTGACACACGGTTGCTAGCACAGTCGACCGTGGTTCGACTGTGCGTGCTCCAATCCAAAATTGGTATCCATTGCATAACCGTTTGACTCAAATTTGAACACCACATTTTGGCACCTTTACTCCTTCGAGCACCCGCAAAAGAAACCAAACATCCTATGTAAGTACTATATGCATTAAGTGTGTGAGATTTGGTCTTATTGTGTGAAAGTTACTTAACATTCCAAAAGTGGTAAACCCAACATTCTTGGAGAAGTGTCTTGATGGATATTTTGGGAAATCTCAGATTGGTCAAGACTTAGTTAGTCACTTTAATGCATTTGGTTCAATTCTAAAGACTAGTCAATATGTCATTAACTTCCTAGTTTCAATTAATCACAAGTCATGTTTATTTTAAGCTTAGGTGGATTAATTGAATGATGTCTTTCTAAGATGATCATTAAGTATATAGAGACATCAAAGTTAAGTCATACTTGAACAAGCAATCACAATTTGTTACTTAGACAAGACCAAGTAAACAATTGATCATAATTTCATTGTGAACCAATTTACACTTAATTTGTTGGAGTAGACTGGTTACTTGAATCCTAACTAGTAAGCACATAGCAAGCATGTTAATCAAGTTGACAAATTTATGAGTATTAAAAATATTAGCAAGTAGCAAGTAATACTCACACATAGCAAGATATAGTTACTATAAGATCAATCATATAGATATTTTCACAACTTGTAATTTAAGCTTTTAGCAAGCTTACTTGCAATATAACATATTGCATGATTAATGTGTAATCACACATTAATGTCCAACACATGCACAAGAGAAGAGCAATCTCTAGTTGGGACTTGGTGACCATCCTAAATGTATCTAAGTGTATTTTAGGATTATAAGTCTTTACTAGTTACACTTGAAAACATTTCTCTTAATTAATCACTAAGTCATCTTTAATAGTAGTTATTGTTCTAGTGACATTGGCTTAAGTGTGCTGGTATTTGATGATCATGCTAAGGATGTCTATATAAGAATTAAGATCACAAGTTGTTGATTAACACTTATGTGTTATGCCTAATCTTGGTTAATTTGTCATTAAGATGTCATTAGGCGTAATTAACCACGATTAGTATTTTTATGACCAAAACTCAATTGAGTATGGAGAAGGCATCTATTCTAAGCATGTTGGGAAAGGTTTCATGAATTATAGATGTTGGGAACTAGTCAAACTTTATTTGGTCAAAATTGGTAACAGAGAAAACTGCGGTCGCACTGCGGTTGACCGTGGTGGCGACCGTGCAACTTGTTTTCTCAAAACTGCGTTGCAATTTAGTTTGGGGTTCTGCGGCTGACTATGCGGTCGACCGTACCTTGACCGTGTATTTAGCTGAACTTTAATTCTATTCTTTAAGCTATGTTTGACTTGGTCATTTGTAAGATAAAGTATGGATTAGTGGCCTTGCGTGTTTTATGTTAAGATGTCGATCATTACTTATACATATGTATGTGTCATCATCAAAACATATTCTTTGGTTAATCATACTTAAGTTTGTCGTTTGGTTCATTAATCAACCTTCAACCAACACCAACGAATTCAAGTTTTTCTAAAACTGTCAATCTACGGCTAACCTCACGGACAACCGCAGCTCGACCGCAGTTTTTTCTGTTACCAAAATCATCCACTTTAAGTTAGACCACTTTGAGGCATCTATAATTTGCAAAACCTTTTTAAACATACTTATAATAGTTGTCCTTTTTTATCTCAAAAGAGTTTTGAACCAAAAGAGGTTAAGTTTTACTAATCACACCTAATGACATCTTAATGACATTTTAAGCCAAATTTAGATTAAACACACAAGTGTTATATCTTTTCACTCTAGTACATAATGTCATTTAAACATACTAATAATGGTCATTAAAGTCCCAATTAAAGAGTTGCTCTCCCATTAATTTTATGAACCATTGTATGTTTGTAAATATAATTAGTCCAAGCTAGTCAAAGTTGTAACAAAGATCATTAAGCTTCAACTAGACTCAAAATAGTTCATTTGAGATTATATAATATTCCAAAGGACAAGATACTCCCATAAGTAAAATGACAAGTAATTAAGAAAGGGTTATGAAGATTTTGGAAGATAATGGTTTGTCAAGAGACAAAATTCTGCAATTACCTCTTTAGGTAATCAATGACAAATGGTCAAAGATTGAAGACTTTCTTCTTTTATGGACATGTCAACTTTCATACTTATGTCCAAAACAAAAGGAGTAATAGGGATAATTTTAGAGATGATTGGCCTTTAGTTGTAGCTATTCAACCAGGAAAAATGAAAATTTTCAAAGGACAAAAATGGCCATAAGAATCAGATGTCAGAGGTACACGGTCGAACCACGGTCGACCATGCAGTGAGCCGTGTAGCTTCCAGGCAGATTTCTCTTTCCTATAAAAGCCAAGCCTTGAAGCATTTGAAGACTCACCTCTTGCACTTATATTTTCATATACTTACTGATATCATTCTCACAATTTAATTGTAATCTTTTTAGAGTGATTCTAGCAAGAGTACTAATAAGCTTAAGTTGTAAGTTTACTTGTTAACTATCTTCTTAAAGGGATCTAGAAGGTAGTTGTGTTTTTCACTAGGATAGTGCATTAGGATCTTGTGGTAAGAGCTATAGGTGTTTGTGAAGTCTTCAAAGGGACGTACGGGTTAATAAGTTGCGGCTTATCAAAGTACTAGTGTTGTATCCGGACACTCCACCGAGTTTGGAGTATCATAGTGAAGAAAAATCTTAATTCGTAGAATTGAGGAGTGGATTAAGGAAGATTAGTTAACATCTTCCCGAACCACTATAAATCGTTGCGTTTATTCTCTCTTCCCTTATCTCTTTGATTACATTTGTATATGCATGTATCTTGTTAGTACTATTTGAGAATAAACATTTCAAGTAACACTATATTAAGTTCAAGTTCGAGAAAAACTCAAAGAAAATTTTTAAAATCGACTAAGTAACTATTCACCCTCCCCCGCTAGCTACTTACAGATAAATCTGGAAGTGAAATCCTAAAATGAATAGAGAGTGTGTTTGTGTATCTGGAAGGTTCAAACTAGGGTTTCAAGTTGCTCTGGTACTCTTGGCTGTTCTTTTTGTTCTCATTTAACCTAATTAGTTTATTATTTGATGATAGAAGACAAGAGGAACAAAATTGACGAAAATACTATAACAACCCTCACCTTTCCCTTCTAAATTTACCAAATTGCCCTTAGGGTTTCAATGTCCTATCCTGTGTATTGTCATTAGGGTTGTTATCCAGATAATTAAAAGCCCTATAATTAAAGCATGTCATTAATAACTCGAAACCCTAACCTCAAATATTAATTAAAACCCTAATCTTGTAAACCCTAAACTTAACCCTATACATTAATTACTAAACCTAACACCATTTAATATTAAATATTAAACCCTAACCCTAAAACTAAATTAATAATATAAACTTTATGTAATAAATTAAAGGTGACAAAATATAAATTTAAAAACTAATTAGAAGAAAAAAATTTAAATTAATAAAGATAGGGACAAATAATGTAAATTAAAGTAAATACAATTTATTTAAATAAATGTAGACTTAATAATAATAATAATAATAATAATAATAATAATAATAATAATAATAATAATAATAATAATAATAATAATAATAATAATAATAATATATAAAATAAATAGTAAATGCCGAATTGAAAAAAAAAATATATATATATAACTATAAAAATCGGCTAGTGTATAAAAAAAAAGAAAATAACTTAATAACCAAGTAAGTACTAATCCTAATCTATCTCTAATACTTGCATCCTAATCTTTCTTTAACCTTATTATCTAGCAAGTCTAATTGGGTTAGGATTCTAATAATCTCAACTATAAAAAAAAACTCATTAGTTCTTGTTTTAATTCACAATTTCATCTCAAAGTTTAAACCACAAAATCCTCTCATCCCTTTCTTGTGATCGGCAGTTTTTGCATCACCATCCTCACCCTTTTATTCGACCCAAACATCCCTCCAAATCACCACCAACAAACCGCCACCACCACAGCTAGTTCAGTTGTCATTACAGCTCTCCACCATCGCCATTTACAGCAGTTTGTACTGTGATTTTCGAGCCACAATAGGCTCCTGTTGATGCTGTACGTCGACCACCAAAACAGCCCATCTTCCTCTTGTTTATTGTTGCAAATCCGTGACCTGTTTCAGCCATAAAAGTCAACTCTTGTAGCATGTTTTTGCTGTGATATTCGACTACTTTTTATGGCCCTTTAACCTGCTATTATTCAGCTGCAATTCGCCATCATCAAACCTGAGATTGCTGTGTTTTTTTATGTTTCCTGCTGCTGCTGTCGAGACAAATCAGGCACAAGGAACCCATCTGTTTTGTGTCATGATTGTGCTGCTGGGTTCTTGTTTTCTGTTTGTATAATAATCATCATCTTTCTTGATCATTTATCTTCTTAAGGTATACTAAAACCCTAGCTTGATCTTGTTCTTAATCTATCACTTTCAAGTTATATTTATGTATCATGTTTTAAGTGTTATGAATTGATTAATGTGAACTTATATATATTAATATAAAGGTGATAATAAATACGAATAATAAGAATAAGGTTATTGAATCATGATTATGATTATAAATAAAAGTAAATCGTGTATGAATAATGATAAGTATTATGAATAAGGATTATAAGTATGATAAAAGACTTTGAATATGAATAATTCTTATGAAGCATGATTATGATTAGGTTATGAGTTGATCTAGATAAGTAAAGGTGATGATATTGAAGTTAAAGGATTAAGTTATAAGTAGGTTATGGAATTAGTTTATGATTATGATTAAAAGATAATGGAAGTAATGATGATTAATAAGGACTGAAAATTTAAAAGTATATGGTTAGTAAGGTAAAAGAATGATGATGAAACTAGTTTAATAAGGGTATAAATAGGTTATGATAAAGATTTTGATCAAGTAATTGTTAATGTGAAGGTTATGAATAATTATTAGGCTTTGATAAAAGTTATGATTTTATGATTTGTAAAGTATAGTGATAATGATATACATGCATGCATGCATACGTACGTATGTGCATGTATACACTATATGTATATGTGTGTGTGTATATGTAAATATATACATACGTGTATATATATGAGTACATATGTATGTATATGTACGTGTGTATGTATGTATAAATGTGTATCATATAAGTTATATATGTTAGTAAACATAATAATAAGTAGTAATAAGTATATATATATAAGTACCACTTTTACACTAATGTATATATAACACTTACAAATAATATGTATATATATAACATATAGTTAAACACATACTTGTATGATAACAATAAAGAATGTATATATATATATATATATGTATGTATCACATAGGTATAATTATATATGTAACATATACTGATAAGTTTACATAATAGTTGAATAATTAAAGACTAATAATACCATTATTAGTATAACTTATACACTTATCTATATAGTAACACTTAAGTACACTAAGTATATTATCACTTATATAAATATAACTTTTCTCGAAAACGGTCACTGTTAATATAGTTTGCTATATTAATAAACAAACTTTATGTCCATTAGACATTAACTAATCAAACATAATATCTCTAGGTTGAGATCTCCGTGTTCAACACTCCGATCATATAACTTGCGTGGAATATCTATCTGCTATTAAGGTGAACTTCATAGCCCCACTTTTTAACTGTTTCTATTACTTATTTTAAACTTTTGGGGTGAGACACATGCTTGTTTTTAAACTGTTTTACGCTTAGACGCAAGTACTCAAACTTTATTCTGATTAGTTCAAACTGTGCTAACATGCTTTGATTCATGCTAAATCCCTACCATGATATCGTTAATTGCTATGTATAAAGGCAAGCTTAGTTATTGTGAATAGCGCTATTGAGGGTGACATATCTATCCGGATGACCGTTGGTCAATGGATACATAATAATGATGCACGACACGAACGTGATGTGTTTAGGGTAACTTACGGTTAGTATCGATATCATATACACCAGCACTACTACCGAACTGATTAAACTTTATAACTAAATCTTGTGGTCTAAGAACTTGGTTATTATTGATAAACCTATGTTGTTCACTCAACCATTTTGGTTGACACATTAAGCATGTTTTGTCTAAGGTGAAGATTGCTAAAGATTATTTGCTATTTGGGCTTTGCTGCTTTTGGAGTCCGCATATCATCATACATATTATTGCATTAGAACATTTTAGATTACATTTAAATTTTTAAGGAGTCATTTGTAATGACTTAATACTTTCCGCTGCTTATAATACATTGGTTTTTAATTAAAACGTCTCATATAGAGTCGTTCTCATTTATACATACTTGTGTTGTGATATTGTGAAGTCATATTTTCCCTGACCCTATTTGGGGGTATGACAGAGTGGTATCAGAGCCAGGTTGTTATAGAGAACCAGGATTGTATTTTATGTGTGCCTTATGCGTTAGTTAGGTGCCTTAGCAATCTTTAGGACTATAACCTTTCATGCCTTAATTTTAAGCGCTTTTCTTTAATCTTTATAATGCCAATTCATCTTAGTACCTGCTTTTACATCTTTTGATATTCTGTATCCTTTCCTAAGGATGTCAAGTCAAAACCCTATCATCTTGCCTGATCCCAATTCTGAAGGATCAGTTAGTATGTGATTGTTATCATGTCCATACAAGTCTTTATGACCTGACACCGCCATTGTGATTCAAAGTATTCTTTGACTCACACGAGTTATTTTTATCAGACCACCTCGGTTAGTGAAACCGAGGGATGTCACTCATGACTCAACATTTCCACGTCAACTATCTAAGTTTGATCACGTGTCCTGACCTTATGGAGTGACCTTGGAATGGAAATATGAATTAGTAAAATATAATGACGCTTGGCCGACGTGATTATATTATGGTAATTCATATAGAAATTCCAATATCACGACATATGGAATAGAAAGTGAATCAAAGAAAAATTTCCAAGCCATTCATTCAAAAATCTCAATGTTATTACATGAAGGGTAATTATCATCTGATTTATAGATATACGAAGAGATCGTTATGATCAAACTATCTATCTCATACCCATGAGTAGATTAATAAATTCTCCTATGCCATAAAAGTTGTAAAGCCTGGCATTCTTAAACAACTTATCTCTTTGACGCTTAATTAGAAGGAAGGATGCATGTTCTTAAGCGACTTGAGGTGACACCCCCGAAACTTCTTCGAAGCATGCCTCCTGTTATCTACAATTACGCTCCTAGTGTAGATTTTCATAAACCCATTAGGAAACCCGTCTAAAATAAGCGACAACCACTCGCAAGATTTTCATTTAAATATTCAAACGAAGATATTATAAACACCACATTCACTATCACGTTCTCATACTCTACCATTCATATCTCACTTGTCAGCAACAGCTTCACACATGAACATTTTGAATTTCTAAGAACATACGCCCTAATAATAGTCAACAACCATATTTAAAAACAATAGATTTCATTACCTCACAACATTGTTGCTTAAAATAACCCAAAATTTTCAAAATACCTTCACCCGATCTTCGTCGATCTTTTTCCAACTTGTAACCTCCGAAATATGAAAATTCTGATATCAAAATTTTACACACACTGTTTTACTGTGCGATCCTCTCGAAATTTTATAAAATAAATTTATTTACTTCCATTCGTGCAAAATTTTATAAATCGTATATGTTTACATAATAAAGTAAATAAAATTTACCTTTACTTATTTTTGACTAGTAAATATAAAATTATACTCTTACTTTTACAAATCAATTATTCAAAAGATATTTTACTTAAAATAGTAAATGTTGTATATAACTCCAGTTTTACTAAGAACTTCGTTCCTTTTTAAATTGTCACCTTAAACGACTCGAACTACTGTAAAAATTTTCATTGCTTGTTTATATAAAAAAAAAATTTCGTATTATCCTACACCACGTAGTAATCACAATTCCTCTTGCCCTTCGAAACTTACCATTGAGTTCATCATTCAAAACTCTATGTTCTCAGTAACTGTTCCCTTGTAAGGTTGACCGTTGAGAAGATTTTACTTTTGATATCTCACGGCTAAACCACAGCAACCTCGTAAAACGTCAATTCTATGATTTAATATCTTTTTGACACAAGAAAGTGTTTTTCAGATATTTCCTCACTCGGTGTAAACTATTCTTTGTAGCCAATGATTCACATTTCTTTCCGTCCGCACTTAAACTCATAAGTGAATGATAGATCGACTCGCTATCTGAGCGAGAACGTCTATCTCATTAAGAGATCACACCTTTTCGTGCATTTTCTATCAGAAATATAATTTAAAATCCTCGATATCCTTTCTAAAGGAGTTACCTTAAACGTTTATGATATTTATGTAGTTACTCTAAACATTTCTTCCTTTTCGGGTTGCAACTAGATGTTATCCTAGCCAAGTTTCGATCCCTGAATTGACATGTAACTGAAATCATGATCATAAAGTTACATTCTACAACATGCTATCAAAAACTCTTTCCAAGGATAGGTTTGCATGTATTATAATCTTTCGTTAATCTTTCATACCATTCTAAGGGCATCTTAGTAATTATGGCATACTTGTATATATCCCTGATTAGTGACTGCTCAGCTAACATCTCCTTTCGTCGATTCACATTAGGAATGTCTATGGTTACTTTTCGGAATTTGAAAGTTGGTACCATCTCTAACAAACACAAGCCATAAATCAAACTACATGGCTGTGATCTCCAAGTACTTCTCTCTGATTGTCTGCCCTAGTATGGCGACATAATCACTCAAAGATTTTAAATAAACTTAGTAATGTTCGTTGCACACTTCAAGTGTCCAACTTACTGAAATGCTTGTACGACTAAAATATCACAATCCCTTTTAGGGAAACCTAGTTAGATGGCACTCATGTTATCCCTTTTAATTACCTCGGCATTGATAATAAAATGCACTTCATAAAAGAACCTGTAGAAGTTGTGGATCGTGAGATCCAAACGCTTGAAACAACACAACAGTTCCTATTGTCAAAATATGTTAGAATTCACGTAGAGGCCCCGAGTATACCTGGGAACATGAAGACCAAATGAGATGAAAATATCCCCATCTCTCCTCAACCGCAGACGCATCCGAGAAGTCCATCTGAAACTTCAGGACGAAGTTTAAATTAACGGGGAGGTACTATAACAACCCTCACCTTTCCCTTCTAAATTTACCAAATTACCCTTAGGGTTTCAATGTCCTATCCTGTGTATTGTCATTAGGGTTGTTATCCAGATAATTAAATGCCCTATAATTAAAGCATGTCATTAATAACTCGAAACCCTAACCTCAAATATTAATTAAAACCCTAATCTTGTAAACCCTAAACTTAACCCTATACATTAATTACTAAACCTAACACCATTTAATATTAAATATTAAACCCTAACCCTAAAACTAAATTAATAATATAAACTTTATGTAATAAATTAAAGGTGACAAAATATAAATTTAAAAACTAATTAGAAGAAAAAAATTTAAATTAATAAAGATAGGGACAAATAATGTAAATTAAAGTAAATACAATTTATTTAAATAAATGTAGCCTTAATAATAATAATAATAATAATAATAATAATAATAATAATAATAATAATAATAATAATAATAATAATAATAATAATAATAATAAAAATATATAAAATAAATAATAAATGCCGAATTGAAAAATAAAATAAAAAAATATAGATATATATATAACTATAAAAATCGGCTAGTGTATAAAAAAAAGAAAATAACTTAATAACCAAGTAAGTACTAATCCTAATCTATCTCTAATACTTGCATCCTAATCTTTCTTTAACCTGATTATCTAGCAAGTCTAATTGGGTTAGGATTCTAATAATCTAAATTATAAAAAAAAACTCATTAGTTCTTGTTTTAATTCACAATTTCATCTCAAAGTTTAAACCACAAAATCCTCTCATCCCTTTCTTGTGATCGGCAGTTTTTGCATCACCATCCCCACCCTTTTATTCGACCCAAACATCCCTCCAAATCACCACCAACAAACCGCCACCACCACAGCTAGTTCAGTTGTCATTACAGCTCTCCACCGTCGCCATTTACAGCAGTTTCTGCTGTGATTTTCGAGCCACAACAGGCTCCTATTTCTGCTGTACGTCGACCACCAAAACAGCCCATCTTCCTCTTGTTTATTGCTACAAATTCGTGACCTGTTTCAACCATAAAAGTCGACTCTTGTAGCCTGTTTTTGCTGTGATATTCTACCACTTTTTACGGCCCTTTAACCTGCTATTATTCAGCTACAATTCGCCATCATCAAACCTGAGATTGCTGTGCTTTTTTTATGTTTCCTGCTGCCGCTGTCGAGACAAATCAGGCACAAGGAACCAATCTGTTTTGGGTCATGATTGTGCTGCTGGGTTCCTATTTTCTGTTCGAATAATAATCATCATCTTTCTTGATCATTTATCTTCTTAAGGTATACTAAAACCTTAGCTTGATCTTGTTCTTAATCTATCACTTTCAAGTTATATTTATGTATCATGTTTTAAGTGTTATGAATTGATTAATGTGAACTTATATATATTAATATAAAGGTGATAATAAATAAGAATAAGGTTATTGAATAATGATTATGATTATAAATAAAAGTAAATCTTGTATGAATAATGATAAGTATTATGAATAAGGATTATAAGTATGATAAAAGACTTTGAATATGAATAATTCTTATGAAGCATGATTATGATTAGGTTATGAGTTGATCTAGATAAGTAAAGGTGATGATATTGAAGTTAAAGGATTAAGTTATAAGTAGGTTATGGAATTAGTTTATGATTATGATTAAAAGATAATGGAAGTAATGATGATTAATAAGGATTGAAAATTTAAAAGTATATGGTTAGTAAGGTAAAAGAATGATGATGAAACTAGTTTAATAAGGGTATAAATAGGTTATGATACAGATTTTGATCAAGTAATTGTTAATGTGAAGGTTATGAATAATTATTAGGCTTTGATAAAAGTTATGATTTTATGATTTGTAAAGTATAGTGATAATGATATACATGCATGCATGCATGCATGCATACGTACGTATGTGCATGTATACATTATATGTATATGTGTGTGTATAAATGTAAATATATAAATACGTGTATATGTATGAGTACATATGTATGTATATGTACGTGTGTATGTATGTATGAATGTGTATCATATAAGTTATATAAGTTAGTAAACATAATAATAAGTAGTAATAAGTATATATATAAGTACCACTTCTACACTAATGTATTTATAACACTTACAAATAATATGTATATATATAACATATAGTTAAACACATACTTGTATGATAACAATAAAGAATGTATATATATGTATGTATCACATAGGTATAATTATATATGTAACATATAATGATAAGTTTACATAATAGTTGAATAATTAAAGACTAATAATACCATTATTAGTATAACTTATACACTTATCTATATACTAACACTTAAGTACACTAAGTATATTATCACTTATATAAATATAACTTTTCCCGAGAACGGTCATTGTTAATATAGTTTGCTATATTAATAAACAAACTTTATGTCTATTAGACATTAACTAATCAAACATAATATCTCTAGGTTGAGATCTCCGTGTTCAACACTCCGATCATATAACTTGCGTGGAATATCTATCTGCTATTAAGGTGAACTTCATAGCCTCACTTTTTAACTGTTTCTATTACTTATTTTAAACTTTTGGGGTGAGACACATGCTTGTTTTAAACTGTTTTACGCTTAGACGCAAGTACTCAAACTTCATTCTGATTAGTTCAAACTGTGCTAACATGCTTTGATTCATGCTAAATCCCTACCATGATATCATTAATTGCTACGTATAAAGGCAAGCTTAGTTATTGTGAATAGTGCTATTGAGGGTGACGTCTCTATCAGGATGACCGTTGGTCAATGGATACATAATAATGATGCACGACACAAACGTGATGTGTTTAGGGTAACTTACGGTTAGTATCGATATCATATACACCAGCACTACTACCGAACTGATTAAACTTTATAACTAAATCTTGTGGTTTAGAAACTTGGTTATTATTGATAAACCTATGTTGTTCACTCAACCATTTTGGTTGACACTTTAAGCTTTTTTTGTCTTAGATGAAGATTGCTAAAGATTATTTGCTATTTGGGTTTTGCTGCTTTTGGAGTCCGCATATCATCATACATATTATTGCATTAGATTACATTTAAATTTTTAAGGAGTCATTTGTAATGAGTTAATACTTTCCGCTGCTTATAATACAATGGTTTTTAATTAAAATGTCTCATATAGAGTCGTTCTCATTTATACATACTTGTGTTGTGATATTGTGAAGTCATATTTTCCCCGGCCCTATTTGGGGGTATGACAAATACCCTCGTGTATAAGTCATGTGCACCTCTTAACCGTTAAATTTACACAGACGTTTGGCAATTGGACCCCCCATGAGACTATTGCAAACCACAATGACCCCCAAGGTGAAAAAATTCTTTTGGACTCCACTTGTTGTATTAAACAAACCACAGGGACCCCCTCCCCTGCAATTTTGTCTAAATAAAAATTAAAAACAAACGTGGTAGACATAAAGCGTGTCTAGTTTATCTTGTGAACTTGTAAGTCATTTCCATCATTTTCATTTTTTTATTTAATAATGTAATAATAAATAATTAAATATAATATATTAAATATATAACAAAACTTGTAATGGTTCTAAGAAAGTTAGATGCCATAATTTGGTGGTTAGTGTTAACACTATTATTCTTTAATAATTTTAAATCACGGACCGCTATTTGATGTCCCGTTAACAATAATAAATGTCAAAAAGTCTCAGAAAAATTCTAAAATTTAGAATGACGTTAAAATCTTTATCCTTTTCATAGTAGCTAAGAAACGGGTTGTTAAAAGTGGTTCTAGATATTTATACATATTTTATTCGTTTTTAAGATGACTTAACATTCCAAATTTTATATATATTAATTCTATAATTTATGTAAATAAGAGATGATGACTTTTTAATAATCTTAAAGTTTTAAAAATATTTTCTTACAATATAGTTTGATACGTAGTAAAATATATTAACGTTTTGAAATATAAGTTTGTACGTTTTATATTTTTTTTAAAATAGTATATTTATACTTGTAAATTTAATATTTATAATATAAAGTTTTAATTAGTTTTTCTAACTTTATATATATATTTTTAAATTACATTATTTAAACAGGAACATTTTAATAATAAAATTCTATCATTTTGAAAAATATTTTCGTACGATTGAGACTAAATCATTTAATATTAAAATTTAGTTTTTCACAACTAGTTATATTTAAATTAGTTTAAGTATATCTAAAAATGTTTTATTAAAGAATTTGTTATATATTGAAACGTTTTCATTTTAGAATTTAAATTATGTAATATATATTATTGGGTTCCGAGTTCTAAATTACAGTTTGTTCGTGAATCGTAGGGTAAAGTCCAATGGTTATTTAAATGTACAAAAATATTTTTAATGAAACACAACAATTTGCTTATCTTGTCAGAATTATCAGAGTTTTAATTTGATCGATTTTTCTGGGTCATGACAGTACCTACCCGTTAAAAGAAATTTCGTCCCGAAATTTGTCTAAGCATAGTTGATATTGAAAACAAGAATATTTTCGTATCACGAAATCTGATACAACCTGAATTCTTAAAATGAATTCGACTGTTCATATAATCATTATCAACAAAAATGATTAGATCGGTGAATGGAATATTTGAATACCCTAAATTGGTTGAGTTCCGTTTTATGATAAGCACGAGTTCAATAATTATAGAATTTCTCACCATTGAGAAATAGGGATGGAATGATTTTGCTACGAGAGATAAGATTGCATTTGAATGCCATGAGTAATAAATATTCACCATGCCTTTCAATTCAAACTTGTAGATTTTTTGAATTTAAAGAATTTAGAGAAAATCTTCATAATCATAATAAGACCAGATCCTCCAAAAATTAAGGAAATTATGATATCTTTGAATCGATAAGATTTTGCTTACGGGGAATAACGAGAAATTAAGATCTTCTGCAAATAAATATGGTGATATGTCTCGATTATTATGTCTGCTTCTTTTACTATAAATTTGACCTCATTCGTTTCCTTATTTTTCTCAACTCCTTTCTTCTCTTCCTCGGTTCTTATTCTAAAGATTGTGAAAATGCTCAATCCAGCTCTGGTTCTTGACATTATCCTGACTATTGCCACAACTATCCTTCTTTTTTAACTACCATCGAAGGAATCTGTTTACTTCTACTTCGCTCTTGGGGGTGGTGGTTTTCATAATCCTTCCTTGCCTCTGCCTTTCCATAATTATTGACATCTTCAGTTTATGACCTTTCTTGTTTGCTGTGATTTATATTACTATTTATATTTTGAAGCTCCATGCTTTTGTTTTCTCTTCTAGATTTTAAGTAAAGCGAGTAGAATGTCTCGAATTTGTAGGTATGAAATTTAGAATAATAATGTTCTAAGCAGAAAAGAAAGGTAAGAGAACGATTAAATTAGCAAACTGCTGGAATCACAGAAAGGATAGAACTATAAAGAAAATACTTTCTTGATATGTTCAGAAATTAAGTAGAATGAAAGACTCTATGTAACATGGCACATGATGAGGGTAAGGTTTGTGTGATGACCCGAAAATTTTCGACCAAATTTAAACTTTATCTTTAAATGATTTAATGTTTCCGACACGGTAAGCAAAGTCTGTAATGTGGAAATCTCAAAAACTTTGAACTGTGTTCATATAATCAATTACCCTTTTATTCCTACGATTCACGAACGTCATAATTTGTATTAATTATATATATATGTGTGTGTGTGTGTGTGTATATATATATATATATATATATATAACTTGAAAATATGATAATTAAATATCTCATTAAGTATATTAACAAAGTATTATATATATATTTTCATACTACTAATTTAAAGAGTTTTCGAACAATATATATGTTACTATTTAAACGATGTAATTAACTTATGTTAAAATGTATTTACATACAATATATTATGAGTATAAATACAACCTCAAAAGTATTAAATACACTTAATAATATACAAATACATATAAAGGATAGCTAAACTCGTATTTCTGTTCATTTTTCTCAAGAAATCTACTCGCATTCATACGGTATTTTTACCTGTACTATACACAGCTTCTAGAAGTATTTACTATTAGTATATACCAATAGAAATCTGCAATTATTTGTGTAATATGTCATCCACGACCTAATCAATTTAATATGTCATTCATGACTTAATACATTTTAACTTATACTAGATATTTTCACTAAAAACCAAATTTATAAGCCTATAAATAAGCACCATTTCTAACTCATTTTTAGACATTCATTTTCCAAATTTTACTTCCAATTTTCACACACACTTGCAAGAACTCTCTCAAGTTTTGTTCTACTACTTCTTTCCAGCAATTTTACATTCTAAACTTGAGGTAAAAACTCTACTTCAACTCTTGTCCAATTCATATGTTTATAGCTATCTATATAAGAGTTTATAAACTAGAACATAGTTTAGTTAATTCTAAACTTGTTCGCAAACAAAGTTAATCCTTCTAACTTGACTTTTAAAAACAACTTAAAACATGTTTTATATCTATATGATATGCTAACTTAATGAGTTAAAACTTGGAAACACGAAGAACACCGTAAAATCGGACTTACGCCGTCGTAGTAAAACCAGGGGCTGTTTTGGGTTAGATAATTAAAAACTTTGATAATATTTGATTTAAAAGTTGTTCTTCTGGGAAAATGACATTTATATGAACATGAAACTATATCCAAAAATAATGGTTAAACTCAAAATTGAAGTATGTTTTTAAAAATGGTCATCAAGATGTCGTTCTTTCAAAAGAAATGACTACCTCTTTCAAATATGGATTATAACTTGTAACTCTGACTATAAACCACCACTTTTTCAGTACAGTTTCACAAATTACAGTTCGTTATGAAACCATAGTAATTTGATTCACTCAAAACGGATTTATAACGAAGAAATTATGGGCAAAACAATATTGGTTAGAAATGGATAATTTGATTACGGTATTAATTCATTAAAATCTATACTAACCATACCCTAGCTAACTTTTCTTGTATTATACATGTATTCTAACATGTCATGGTTACACAATACGTCAGATAAATCAAAAGACACCACATACACAATACGTGTAACTACAATAGCGGTATTGTGGGTCATGATTGAGTCTTATACAACACGTGTATACTATGTACTACTAATTGTGGACTACTAACTGTGGACTACTAATTGCGGACTATTAACGTTGGACTGCTAACTTGACAACTTAAACAATCACATGTGATTGAAAATATAAACTTAAACAATCACACGTGATTGAAAATATAAACATAAACAATCACACGTGATTGAAAAATATGTACTTGCTATATTAATTTTATTCACATGTATTATTATCTGAATCGTTATTATTGTTATAGGTTCGTGAATCCAAGGACGACGGCCATATTTTTAGTAAGTTGAAAACTTATTATTAATATACTTTTACTACCGTGAGTATATAGTCCCATCTTTAAACTTTAAAAATATTTTAGGATGAGAATACATGCATTTTATGTTTTACTCCATGGACACAAGTACTTAAAACATATTCTACGTTGAGTTGTACCACCTTGCATATTGTGACGACCCGAAAATTTCTGATCAAATTTAAACTTAATATTTATATGTTTCCGACACGATAAGCAAAGTCTGTAATATTGGGTCTCAAAATTTTTTGAACGATGTTCATATATTCAATTGACCTTCGACTGCTCTCGATGATTCACGAACAATTAATTGTAAATAGATATGTGTGTATACATACATAAATAATAATTCAAAATATAATTTTAAATATTGTATGTTGTTGTTACTAAAATTTATTTATGAAAAGTAAAATAAAAATAGGATATTATAATAATTATTATTTAAAATATATCTCTATATATAAATAAAATATATTAAAAATAAATATTAAATAATTCTAATACTCGTTTGATGTTTCGATCGATATTAAACAAATTAAAAATGAACTTATATGATTTTAAAATAAACGGTGATGTGAAAATAAGGTATATCAATTTTAGTTTTATTAAAAATATATTTAGAACCTATTTAATTAATTCTTTAAAATATTTAATTTTAAGTTGGGATCGAGCTCGAATGACAAGTCAATTTTTATGGTTGATATTAAAAAATTCTAAATACGAATTCATGATGAAATCATGATAAGCGTTGTTCCATAATTAAGTTATATAAAATTTAGGAGTATTAAAAAAAATATATTTACTTTGATGAGTTGGGTTTTAATACTCTGTACAGATTACTTGAAATTAAAAATAAATATTAGACGCACCTTTTTGATCAGGTTTCAAACATTTAATGACCAAAATAAATAAATATAATTATGTTAAAAATTGGGGATTTTTCGGAAGACGTTAAGATATTAACTGTTTAGCAATAAACCACGATATAATATTCGAAATTAAAACTATTGGCACAATAAAAACTAAATTCATCCGGCTGCTCACTGTTCTCTTTCAATTCACAATTCAACATTTTTTTTAATATAGTATTATATCTACTTTATGTAATGAAAGCAACCAATAACAAACACTTGATAATTCGTCTGTGATAATTTGCATTATGAATCAGATTACTATGAATTTGAATTATTATACAAAGACTCACTGTTTATGATTAATATTATATCTTACTTTAATTATTTGATGCCATTATCATATATCTATATATAAACACACGGGTGATATATGATCAATGAAACCACCATTATTTTCTCCAAAACACCATCTATATCTATCTTCTCTTATCCTCCTTTTTTTTCTTTTTGGCACGACATCTCCTGCTACTCTTCTTTTACTCGATGCAAACATTTAACAGAGTTTCCCTGCTTGACCCCTTCTTACTCATCAACACCGACTAAGCTATAACCAAAAACAGCAAGAACACCCATGTTCAAGCACACCCATGAACACCAGTAAACAATCGCCATCTTCACCACTCAATTGAATCGTTTGTTCAAGATATCCATCATCATACACCACCTTCCAACATCAAAACCTTGTTGCAACTGCTATCGCATTTAAACACTATCAAACCACCATGTAACCGTTATACAATCCTGTTTTAATTCATCATAAAAATCTCCACTTCAACTTCACCATCCGTCTACACCCTCTAACACCACCACCCTTGAACTCTCTAACCACCACAATTCATCATCACCAAAGTGCTGCTACACTTATCTATTTAATGCCTATGTAATATACCTGCAAGTCACCACCACTTGCATCGAACTTCTTTCATCACCTTTTATTTAGCCGTAATCGAATCAACACCTTCAATGACCCTATCACCACCACCAACTGCCATCGCCAACCTCCATCACAACCGTCACATTAGCACCACCATAAAACACCAATTATCACCACCTTCTTCCTCGTCGTAAACCACCACAAACCATAATTAACCCACACCCACCTGCAAACTGCTCAATCATGGTTTCTGCTTCGCTGCTACAGCGTCTGTTTGTTCTCCGTCAAGCCTCAAACAAAAACAAGACAATAACCAGTGAAGTTGACTACTACTGATCTTGTCTTCTTCTGCTAAAATACGATATTGGAAAAACCATGATAGAAAAAAGATTAGATTGAGAAAAAGAGGGAACATGCTGGATACGTGGGTATACCTTTCTAGCTATAGATTGCAAATCAATCTGATAATTCACAGATAGGATTAGATGATCTGTACAGCACTAAGGAAACCCTTTTATTTTTATTTTCACCGGGAGAATTATTATTACTCCATATTATAATTGTCAGAACAGAAACGGGCTTAGATGATTGAACTAGTTGGGCTTGATTAGCCTATATTACTTTTTGGGTCGTTTGGTGTTGTTGGGCTGAGACCCACGTTATGTTTTCTGTCTGGGCTGAAAAGAATAATGAGGTTAGTTTATATGGTTACTGCTATAGCCGTATTGTGTTTATCTCTTTTTTCTGTTTAAAACATTCAGGAGACCAAAGAGTGACGATGGTTTATACGATGATGATGATGAGATGAAAATGGTGACGAGATAAGATGATGAAGGTAACCGAAGGAAAATGATGATGAAAATGATCATAAAGATGGTAATATGATGATAATGGTGATTAGGATATGATAGATGATGGTAACGATGATGAATATGATAATTAAGATAATGAATCGAAAAATGAAATAATAAGTAATAATGATTATGTTCACGAAGTTGTTATGTTGATAGTATGTCATAAATAATGATGATGATGGTATTATGATCGTAAAGAATGAAGGACGAGATGATAATTAGGTTCTGTAACTCTATCATGATGTATTCGATGATGAAATGAGTCGTGATGGTAATATGATGGGATCATGGTGATAAGATAAAATAACGAGATTTTAGATTATGATAAGATGATGATGATAGGATGAACATGTTGATGTTATGATTATGGTGAATTCGGTTAATTTTAGGAAGAAGAAGAAGTGACAGAAAAAGGGTTAAAAGAAATTAAGATGGTGATTATTTCAGAAAAACACAAATGGCGTAATGGTTAGGATTGTTTTTGGGTTAGCGGGAGGTTGCGGGTTAAAACCCGGACTTGGGCATTTTTTTAAGGGGCTACTCCTTTGAGGTAGTTATTACTAATACTCTTATTATTATTATTATTTCATTATTATTATTATTATTATTATTATTATTATTATTATTATTATTATTATTATTATTATTATTATTATTATTATTATTATTATTATTATTATTATTATTATTATTAAAATATATTGTATTATTATGATTAATATGACTATTAAAAATTTCTATTAAAATCATCAGTTTTATTAAAAGTACCATTATTATTAAAAATATTATTTTTACGAAAACTAACGTTTTTATCTTATCATTATTAACTTTTCATTAAAGTTATTATTATTACTAACATTACTTTTATTATTAGTATTATTATCAAAACTATTAATAGCGATATCATTACTAAATCTAATTACTTTTATTATTATTATTATTATTATTATTATTATCATATAAAGATACAAATTTATTTATTATTATTGATATTATTTTAACAAATAAATAGCTATATAAAAATATATTTAAAACATATCGCATAACAACATTAATATTTTCATAATAAATACTAATTATTTATCTAAAGTATATAAAATAAATATAGTTAACATAGTTACCAAAGAAACATACAAGTTGCTGAAATAACGATTAATAATAATATCTAAAGTTGATCGATTACAAGTATATGTTTTAATAAATATATGAATAATATAGGTTCGTGAATCCGAGGCCAACCCTACACTTGTTCAATGACGTTATATGTATTTTTACTACAAAATACAGTATAGTGAGTTTCATTTGCTCTCTTTTTATATATATTTTTGGGACTGAGAATACATGCGCTGATTTTATTAATGTTTTACGAAATAGACACAAGTGATCAAAAACTACATTCTATGGCTGGATTATGAATATTGAATATCACCCCTTTTTAGCTTGGTAACCTAATAATTTGAAAACGGGTATGACCCCTAATTGACGAGAATCCTAAAGATAGACTATGGACCTCGACAAGTCCCATCCGGGGTACAGATACTTTAGTACTTCGAGATTATTATTATTATACAGACGAGAGGTTCTGTTTGGGGATATTCTATGCATTAAAGTTAAGTCGGTTATCAAGCGTTCACCATATGAATTATTTTTAATTCTCGGGTTACGCGTGTTATTATGTATTCGGGTTACGTGTACAATTAAATATCTGAAATCTTGTGGTATATTAAAATGATGAAAATGAATGTTTATGATAAACTAATGAACTCACCAACCTTTTAGTTAACACTTGAAAGCATGTTTATTCTCAGGTATGAAAGAAATCTTCCGCTGTGCATTTGCTCATTTTAAAGATATTACTTGGAATCATTCATGGCATATTTCAAAAGACTTTGCTTTCAAGTCGTTGAGTTCAATAGAGATTATTATTAAGTAAATGACATATTAGGTCATTTATAAGTTGGATATTATGAAATGGTATACATGCATGTCAACTTTCGATGTAATGAAAGGTTGTCTTTTAAAAATGAATGCAATGTTTGTAAAATGTATCATATAGAGGTCAAGAACCTCGCGATGTAATCATATGTTATTGTATTCGTCCTTATGGATTAGGACGGGTCGCTTCATGTGGTATCAGAGTGGTGGTCTTAGCGAACCAGGTCTTGTATTAGTGTGTCTAACTGATAGTTGTTTAGATGCATTAGTAGGTCTGGACTTCGACCATGTCTACATGTCAAAATTTTTGCTTATCATTTAGTGTCAAAAATTATTTGCTTATCATCTTTAAAGTCTAGACACGTCTTACTGCCTCTATTGCATAGACAGTGTATAGATAAATTCATATCTTAGCGTATATGCTATTGTTACCTTTGCCTGACAGCTTCCGTAGATTCCTCCATAACTTATGGGATTTTAGTATTATATATGCATATGTAAATTAGGTATTGCAGGGTACTAATCTACATCCTATAATCTATTTCTTATCAAAAATCCTTCATCTAATCGTACGAGATGAATCCCTCAACCAGTTCAAATTCCTCGGATTTCGAAAGCTATTCCGATATGGAGTTTCACCTAAGCTCTGAAAGCAGTGTCACCAGAATGAATCAACCAATTCATCTGATGGGTTCGTAGCCTACTTAATCATTGGAGACAAAAAGAAGGTGATCATTTCCATCAACCAAATTCACCTCTTGGCGAAGAACCTGAAGCACTTACCGGCGAACCCATTCGAAGCACCATTTCACACTCATTTCCAGAGTATCTCATCACGATTATATTCTATCCACAATTCTAAACCTTATTCATTCGCTCATTCTTACTGACAATCATCCCGGAGTAATCGAAGAAGTCAACAAGCTTCGCACCTAAGTAATGATTTTTGGAGAATATGGTGAAAAATTTACCAGCTTCAACAACATCATCGGCACCAACAGTACCATTAGTAACAGCACCAGTACCATCAACAATCTATGCCTCAACATCTCATTATGTACCTCGAGTATAATCATCATTCTACGTATCGTTCTACCTCATTTATCTTCGTTCGACACGGCGATTATGTAATCTCTAATGTTTTAGGGATTATGTACTCTAGTTATAACCGTAAATCAGATGAGTCTAATATCATATTAACTCATGAAATCCATGATTACATCTGAAGAAAATATATATATGTAAGTATATTTTCATAAAGATTGTAATTAAAAATTCTTTCGTACAAACTGTTAATGGTGAAAATATTTTAACGGGTAGGTAATACCCGATGAATATTTAAGATTTCACATTAATAAGTTACACTGTACATTCTTCGAATCTGATTCAACAGTCATTTACTATCCTACTTACATCCACAGATATACGAATCCGTTCACCGCAGAATAACCATTTTCATTCAATTTCATATTTGGATTTTGACCTATCAGAATCCAACAAGTGGCATAATGAAGAAAACATTGGACAAAAAAATAAAATTTGTTAGAAACAAACAAATTAACTATGATAAATTTTGTTAAGAATCCACACTAACTGTTCCTAGCTAATTGATTACATTTTATTTATCGCAATTTAATTATCACAATTTATATTCTCGTAATTTTATTTATCGTCATTTAATTTCTGTTAATTATTTTACGCATTTTAAATATCAGGACACGTATACAAGATTTTGACATATCATATCGACGCATCTATATATATTATTTGGAATAACCATAGACACTCTATATGCAGTAATGATAGAGTTAGCTATACAGGGTTGAGGTTGATTCTACAATAATATATATACTTTGAGTTGTGATCGAGTCTGAGACATGTACACGGGTCACGATACGTATTAATTAATTTGAATATTATATATTAAACTATATATGAATTATTGGACTGTTAACTGTGGACTATCAACTGTGGACTAATAACATTGGACAAGTAAAATGAATTAAAATATTGATTATAACATATGAAACTAAATATTTCTTCAAGTTTGCCACCTGATTTCATCTTAAACCTCATTTGTATCTTGACGATTACAATCTACGTTCAAACCTTTCACGGATCTTGAAAACACCTCAATCGAAAGGATGAACCAACCGCACTTCATCTATGGAAGAAAAGATTTATGCACATAATTATGCACCTGAAAACACTCGGAACATGAGTAAACGTTTAACACGTATCTGTGCTAGCTCCTTTGGCGTTGTTATTACCGAAAATAACTTTGCGATCCCTTTCAAAGTAGCAAATTTTATCACAGCTCCAGCAAGTCAACTTCGACTTTCATTCGGATTAGCCTTATTATAACCTTCATATATATGCGTGCTCTTTTGTTGTTACCGGGGAACCTTTTATATCCCACCATATTATCAGCAGACGTACCAGCAACCTTGTTGTTCCTTGGCTTAAATCTCTCTAACAAATCACTATATTTATCTATTGAAGTCTTATCATATACTCATTCGCATCCTGTAACAAGAATTGCCATACCAATTACAGGAAATCAACAACCAGTATTTTGAATCTCGTAGTATTTCTACATCAACAGTTATATGTATACATATAACATTTATCTCTTAGAATTATGAACTTTCATTCTGAAATTCTGAAAAGCACTCTAGCTTATGAATCAGATCTCTGAGTTCTGAAAAATGAATCGAGCAAACCATGAAGGAGACCAAGGACAAATACAAGGACCAAACCCTGTATTTAAAGAATCCTGATGATTCTGTTTCTGATGAAATCTTTAGCGAATACCTTACTCCTTAATCGCTCTAAATCATTGTGAAAGAATTTCTTCATCACACTTTGAATCTAAAAATTCTAAGATATTATCGTATCTTTCATTGTGAATATCCTTAATATTTCTAAAGATATCTTCATAAATATTCTTGTCTGATATTAATTATCTTTCTGCGCTATTTGTGATGAATCATAAAAGAAACTGTTTTAGATTCTAAAATTCTGAAGAAGAAAAAAAAAACTCGAATTTGAATTAAGGATGTTTTGAAGTAGTGTTGGAAATTGATGCATGAGTTAGTATAATATAATGACACTTGATCAACGTGATTATATTACAGTAATTCATGCTGAGTTTCAAAAATGGAACGTGATGATTCACAGATCATAACTTCATCATGTGCTATGTTACACGACTCTTACATTCTATCTAATCTATAAACATATCAAGAATATATTTTCTTGGTAGTTCTATGTTTTTTCTTGAACTCTGGTAATTTGACAAATCAAGATCGTGCCATTTCAATTTTCTTCTTAGAACATTAACTATGTTCATTCTAAAATTCATATCTACGAATTCTGGATCATTACTTGCTACTTAAAGTCGAGAAGAGGAAACAACAGTATGAATTGAGGGAGAAAGAATAGAAGATGTGAGTTGTAGAAATAAGGAAACGAAGGGGGTGGATTTATAGTGAAATATTCGACAATCAATACAGATTATCGCATTTAACCAAAGATGATACTAATTTCCTTAATTATCGAATAATTAAATCTTATTACGAATATTTCCTCTAAATTCCTTGATTTCCAGAAATCAAACGTGACTATGTCACCAGACAAGACGAATATGCATTTATTCATTTCACTCTTTTGTGATAGCTTCATTCGTACTCTTCGAATAATTGAATTATTTTATCCTTATTACTCGATGGTAATAAAAATCTATTTATCAACTCTTATGAGTCATGAAAACATATTTATTGTCAACCATGACCATCTCACTCAAATTTCGGGACGAAATTTCTTTAACGGGTAGGTTCTGTGACGACCCGGAAATTTTTGATCAAATTTAAACTTAATCTTTATATGTTTCTGACACGATAAGCAAAGTCTGTAATGTTGGGTCTCAAAAATTTTGGAACGATGTTGATATATTCAATTGACCTACGACTGCTCTCGAAGATTCACGAACAATTAATTGTAAATTGATATGTGTGTATGCATACATAAATAATAATTCGAAATATAATTTTAAATATTGTATGTTGTTGTTACTAAAATTTATTTATGAAAAGTAAAATAAAAATAGGATGTTATAATAATTATTATTTAAAATATATCTCTATATATAAATAAAATATATTAAAAATAAATATTAAATAATTCTAATACTCGTTTGATGTTTCGATCGATATTAAACAAATTAAAAATGAACTTATATGATTTTAAAATAAACGGTGATGTGAAAATAAGTTATATCAATTTTAGTTTTATTAAAAATATATTTAGAACCTATTTAATTAATTTTTTAAAAATATTTAATTTTAAGTTGGGATCGAGCTCGAATGACAAGTCAATTTTTATGGTTGATATTAAACAAGTCTAAATACGAATTCATGATGAAATCAAGATAAGCATTGTTCCATAATTAAGTTATATAAATTTTAGGAGTATTAAAAAAAATATTTTTACTTTGATGAGTTGGGTTTTAATACTCCATACAGATTACTTGAAATTTAAAATAAATATTAGACGCACCTTTTTGATCAGGTTTCAAACATTTAATGACCAAAATAAATAAATATAATTATGTTAAAAATTGGGGATTTTTCAGAAGACGTTTAGATATTAACTGTTTAGCAATGAACCACGATATAATATCCGAAATTAAAATTATTGGCACAATAAAAACTAAATTCATCCGGCTGCTCACTGTTCTCTTTCAATTCACAATTCAACATTTTTTTTAATATAGTATTATATCTACTTTATGTAATGAAAGCAACCAATAACAAACACTTGATAATTCGTCTGTGATGATTTGCATTATGAATCAGATTACTATGAATTTGAATTATTATACAGAGACTCACTGTTTATGATTAATATTATATCTTACTTTAATTATTTGATGCCATTATCATATATCTATATATAAACACACGGGTGATATATGATCAATGAAACCACCATTATTTTCTCCAAAACACCATCTATATCTATCTTCTCTTATCCTCCTTTCTTTCTTTTTAGCACGACATCTCCTGCTACTCCTCTCTTGCTCGATGCAAACACTTAACATAGTTTCCCTCCTTGACCCCTTCTTACTCATCAACATCGACTAAGCTATAACCAAAAACCAGCAAGAACACCCATGTTCAACCATACCCATGAACACCACTAAACAATCACCATCTTCACCACTCGATTGAATCATTTGTTCAAGATATCCATCATCATACACCACCTTCCAACATCGAAACCTTGTTGCAACTGCTATCGCATTTAAACACTATCAAACCACCACGTAACCGTTATACAATCCTGTTTCAATTCGTCATAAAAATCTCCACTTCAACTTCACCATCCGTCTACACCCTCTAACACCACCACCCTTGAACTCTCTAACCACCACAATTCATCATCACCAAAGTGCTGCTACACTTATCTATTTAATGCCTATGTAATATACCTGCATCGAACTTCTTTTATCACCTTTTATTTAGCCGTAATCGAATCAACACCTTTAATCACCCTATCACCACCACCAACTGCCATTGCCAACCTCCATCACAACCGACACATTAGCACCACCATAAAACACCAATTATCACCACCTTCTTCCTCGTCTTAAACCACCACAACCCATAATTAACCCACACCCACCTGCAAACTGCTCGATCATGGTTTCTGCTTCGCTACTACAGTGTCTGTTTATTCTCCGTCAAGCCTCAAACAAAAACAAGACAACAACCAGTTAAGTTGACTACTACTGATCTTGTCTTCTTCTGCTAAAATATGATATTGGAAAAACCATGATAGAAAAACGATTAGATTGATAAAAAGAGGGAACAGGCTGGATACGTGGGTATACCTTTCTAGCTATAGATTGCAAATCAATCTGATAATTCACAGATAGGATTAGATGAGCTGTACAACACTAAGGAAACCCTTTTTATTTTTATTTTCACCGAGAGAATTATTATTACTCCATGTTATAATTGCCAGAACAGAAACGGGCTTATATGATTGAACTAGTTGGGCTTGATTAGCCTGTATTACTTGTTGGGTCGTTTGGTGTTGTTGGGCTGAGACCCATGTTATGTTTTCTGTCTGGGCTGAAAAGAATGATGAGGTTAGTATATATGGTTGCTGCTACAGCCGTATTGTGTTTATCTCTTTTTTTCTGTTTAAAACATTCAGGAGACCAAAGAGTGACGATGGTGTTCACGATGATGATGAGATGAAAATGGTGACGAGATAAGATGATGAAGGTAACCGAAGGAAAATGATGATGAAAATGATCATAAAGATGATAATATGATGATAATGGTGATTAGGATATGATAGATGATGGTAACGATGATGAATATGATAATTAAGATAATGAATCGAAAAATGAAATAATAAGTAATAATGATTATGATCACGAAGCTGTTATGTTGATCGTATGTCATAGATGATAATGATGGTATTATGATTGTAAAAAATAAAGGACGAGATGATAATTAGGTTCTGTAACTCTATCATGATGTATTCGATGATGAAACGAGTCGTGATGGTAATATGATGGGATCGTGGTGATAAGATAAAATAACGAGATTTTAGATGATGATAAGATGATGATGATAGGATGATCATGTTGATGTTATGATTATGGTGAATTCGGTTAATTTTAGGAAGAAGAAGAAGTGACATAAAAAGGGTTAAAAGAAATTAAGGGTGTGTTTGCTTGCCTCTTAATGAAATGGTTCAGTACTGAATGCTGAACCATTCAGTATTCAGTGTGTTTGTTTCTGACCTCTGAATGACATATGTTGCTGAATGGTTCAGAATTCAGTGTTGAACCATTCAGAGATGAAACACTCTCTTAACCATTAAGAGCCTAAATTTTTTGTAGTTTTCTCCTCAAATCCTATCCTGAACACTTAACTAACAAGTATATTGAATATTTTATTCATGTTACACTTTGATAAGGTAAGTTTACTCAGTTTATATCGTTCATTTTAAATCATTATCAAACAGATTATTTTCATTCAGAACAAACTTTATTCAGAGGCTTTGAATCATTCAGATTCTGAACCATTCAGCGCTAAATCATTCAGTTTTATCAAACACACCCTAAGATGGTGATTATTTCATAAAAACACAAATGGCGTAATGGTTAGGATTGTTTTTGGGTTAGCGGGAGGTTGCGGGTTCAAACCCGGACTTGGGCATTTTTTTAAGGGGCTACTCCTTTGAGGTAGTTATTACTATTACTAATACTCTTATTATTATTATTTCATCATCATCATCATCATCATCATCATCATCATTATTATTATTATTATTATTATTATTATTATTATTATTATTATTATTATTATTATTATTATTATTATTATTATTATTATTATTATTATTATTATTATTATTATTATTAAATTATACTGTATTATTATGATTAATATGACTATTAAAAATTTCTATTAAAATCATCAGTTTTATTAAAAGTACCATTATTATAAAAAATATTATTTTTATGAAAACTAACGTTTTTATCTTATCATTATTAACTTTTCATTAAAATTATTGTTATTACTAACATTACTTTTATTATTAGTATTATTATCAAAACTATTAATAGCGGTATCATTACTAAATCTAATTACTTTTAGTATTATTATTATTATTATTATTATTATTATTATTATTATTATTATTATTATTATTATTATCATATAAATATACAAATTTATTTATTATTATTGATATTATTTTAACAAATAAATAGCTATATAAAAATATATTTAAAACATATCGCATAAAAACATTAATATTTTCATAATAAATACTAATTATTTATCTAAAGTATATAAAATAAATAAAGTTAACATAGTTACCAATAAAACATACAAGTTGCTGAAATAACAATTAATAATAATATCTAAACTTGATCGATTACAAGTATATGTTTTACTAAATATATGAATAATATAGGTTCGTGAATCCGAGGCCAACCCTACACTTGTTCATTGACGTCATATGTATTTTTACTACAAAATACAGTATAGTGAGTTTCATTTGCTCCCTTTTTATATATATTTTTGGGACTGAGAATACATCCACTGATTTTATTAATGTTTTACGAAATAGACACAAGTGATCAAAAACAACATTCTATGGCTGGATTATGAATATTGAATATCACCCCTTTTTAGCTTGGTAACCTAATAATTAGGAAACGGGTATGGCCCCTAATTGACGTGAATCCTAAAGATAGATCTATGGACCTCGACAAGTCCCATCTGGGGTACGGATGCTTTAGTACTTCGAGATTATTATTATTATACAGACGAGAGGTTCTGTTTGGGGATATTCTATGCATTAAAGTTAAGTCGGTTATCAAGCGTTCACCATATGAATTATTTTTAATTCGCGGGTTACGCGTGTTATTATGTACTCGGGTTACGTGTACAATTAAATATCTGAAATCTTGAGGTCTATTAAAATGATGAAAATGAATGTTTATGATAAACTAATGAACTCACCAACCTTTTAGTTGACACTTGAAAGCATGTTTATTCTCAGGTATGAAAGAAATCTTCCGCTGTGCATTTGCTCATTTTAAAGATATTACTTGGAATCATTCATGGCATATTTCAAAAGACGTTGCATTCAAGTCGTTGAGTTTAATAGAGATTATTATTAAGTAAATGACAGACTAGGTCATTTATAAGTTGGATATTATGAAATGGTATACATGCATGTCAACTTTGATGTAATGAAAGGTCGTCTTTTAAAAATGAATGCAATGTTTGTAAAATGTATCATATAGAGGTCAAGAACCTCGCGATGTAATCATATGTTATTGTATTCGTCCTTATGGATTAGGACGGGTTACTTCACATATCTTCCCTAATAGCTTGGTAACTAATATTTACATGTTGTAAGAACATGTAAGCGCGAAAACTATTGATAGATCTATCGAGTTTGACAACCCCAACCGGGCTAGTCGCTCTGGTATCATAAACGGTTGCATAGTACTTCATTTTTACTACACTTGGTACAGTGTAGGGAGATTTCATAATAAAGGGAATATGCCGTATTAATGGTTAAGCATGGTTACCGAAGCGCTCAACAACTTATAGAATATCTTTATTGAAATATTTATAACTATGAAATCTTGTGGTCTATATTTATATCGATGATAGCTTTAAACCTATATATCTCACCAACCTTTGTGTTGACTGTTTAAGCATGTTTATTCTCAGGTCCTTAAGAAAGTCTTCCGCTGTTGCATTATCTGAGCAAGCTGTGCATGAAGTCTCATGCTTTTAATTAAATAAAGTGTTGCATTCAATAAAACCTTTGTCATGTATTATATTCGACTGTTATGTCACGTGTGTAGTATTTGAAAACCGATGTATTAAGGGGATTATTCCTTAAATAATTGTCCAATTGTTTAAAACATGCATTATGTATAATAATGGTGTGCTTTTTATGAAACGAATGCAATATTTTCTAAAACGTATCATATAGAGGTCAAATACCTCGCCATGGGAACAATGAATAACGTACTGCGTTTATAGTAATATGGAAGGGTCATTTCAGTTGGCATCAGAGTGGTGGTCTTAGCGAACCAGGTCTTGCATTAGTGTGTCTAACCGATAGTTGTTAGGATGCATTAGTGAGTCTGGACATGTCTACATGTCAAAAGTTTTGCTTATCATTTCTTGTCAAAAATTACCTGTTTATCACCTTAAGTCTTGACGCGTCTTACTACAATTATTGCATAGATAGTGTATAGACAAATATTCATATCTTATCATATCTATCACGGTAGACTTTGCCTGACATTTTCCGAAGATTCCTCCGTCATTTATGGAATTTTGGTATTATATATACATATGAAAATTATGTATTGAAGAATACCAATCTAAATCTTATAATCTATTTCATATCAAAAATAATTTCCCTGATTATACAAGATGGATGCCGCAACCCGTTCAAGTTCCTCGGATTCCGATATGGACTTCCACTCGAGCTCCGAAAGCAGTGTGACCGGAATGTATCAACCAATTAGTCATCTTCTATTCTGGATGAATTGGGGATGAGTTCGTAGCCTACTTAATTATTGGAGACAAGAAGAAGGTGATCCCTTCCATCCACCACATTTCCCTCTTGGCAAAGAACCTGAAGCACTTACCGGATAACCTGTCCGAAACACCATTTTCTCTCTCATTTCCAGAGTATCTCGTCACGATTATATACTATCTCACATTCTAGATTTTATTCATCCGCTCGACTTAACCGACAATCATGCCGGTGTAAATGAAGAAGTCAACGAGCTTCGCGCTCGGGTAGTGGCTTTGGAAAATATGGTGCAAAGGTTACAAGCACTAGCAGCATCACCGGCATCAATAATACCACCATCATCAACACCAACAATACCATTACCACCAACAACAACATCCGCATCCCACACCTCGACATCACAATTTGTACCTCGAGCATCAACGTCATACGCCCTGTAGATACCAAGGAATACCAACAACAACAAACGATGAAGTATTGATTCATAACTTCATTGAAGAAATACTTTGCGGCAATTATGTAATCTCCAGTGTCTTAGAGATTATTTATTATAATTCTGACCGCAAATCAGATGAGTGAACGGAAACGGTAGAGTAGAAACCCTGACAGGAATAGTGCGTGATTTACAAGCTAGACTTGTTATACAAGCAGCATCAACAGTACCGTCGGCATCACCAACACGTCAGTACCGTCAGCATCGTCAACACCAGCAGCACCTATAACATCACAATCTCCGCCAGTTCCATAATCACCGCGGACATCATCACGAATCAAAAACAAGTATGTCGTATCAATGAGTTATGAAGTATTAACTCATTCCCTCTGAAGAATTTATATGTATATATTATATATATATAAATTTTGAAACCATAATAAATCTTTTCGTACTAAGCTATAACGTGTGAATCTTAACTGGTAGGTACTACTCGATTAATTCATGTTACTAATATGTTATGATGTACATCCTTAATTAACGATTTGACAATCATTAACTATAATCTCTGCTTTAACTTAATAGATTCCATGTCACAATAAACCAAGTGTACTATTAAAATACATGTTTGATCTTACACTTTCATTTTTTATGTACTCGAAACTTTCTGGAAAACATCATTCGTGCTTTACGAAATTCACAAGAACTCCACAAACATCAACATCATTCATAGAAAAAAATGTCAATAAGAATAAATAATGAAGTATTGACTACACTAGAGAAATACTCCGCGAAGATTATGAAATCTCTAATGTTTTAGAGATTATTCATTCCTAGTCCCAGCAAAAATCAAATGAGTTTAATATTATATTAACTCATTAAATCTATGTTACATCTACAGAAAATACACACACACACACACACACACACACACACACACACATATATATATATATATATATATATATATATATATATATATATATATATATATATATATATATATTTTCATAAAGACTGTAATAAAAGTTCTCTTGTAAAAAATATTACTTGTGAAACTTTTAACGGGTAGGTAATACCCGAGAGATATATAAATTCACAATTAATATGTTACATTCTTCGATTCTGATTCAACAAATCATCAACTATACTCATTACTTTCACAACGATATACATCCTTTCATAAAAATCAGGACAACCATTTTCTTACAAATTCGATTACATATTCTGATTTTGACAAATCAAAATCCAAGTCAAGATTTAAAAGAAAACATCTCTCTTAGATTCTTACATCTTTCAAAGCCATACTTTGAATTCAAAACTATGCTAGAACATCACTTCTATTCTTAAAACCCAGAAAAATATTCATGTCATTCAAAATTCTAGAACACCATATGTATACTGACGAATACAATCTGTGTTCAAACCCTTCATGATTCTTGAAAATACCTCAATTAAGGAACAATCGAGAGGATGAACCAATCACACGATACATACGAAGAATATATGCACCTGGAGGACACTTGGAACCTAAGTGAAATTTTAACACATATCTGTGTCAGATCCTTTGACATTTATTACCAAAAATAACTTATACGATCCCTTTTCAAAGTAGCAAATTTTGTCACACCTCCAGCAAATCAATTTTTATTTTTCAGTCAGACTAGCCTTATTATAACCTTGATGTATAAGTTGCCCTTTTCATCATTGTTACCGGGGATGCTTTTATATTCCAGCATATTATCAGCAGATGTACCAGCAACTTCGTTACTCTTTGGCGTAAGCCTCTCCGAAAAATCATTATATGTACTCATTGAAACCCCATCATCTACTCATCTACATCTTGTAAAGATAATTGCCATACCAATTATCGAGAATCAGCAATCAGTATTTCGAATCTCGCAGCATTTCTACATCAACAGTTATATGTATACATATAACATTTATCTCCTAGAATTATGATCTTCAATTCTGAAATTCTAAAAAGCACCCAGTCTACGAATCAATACCCTGAATTTTTGAAAAATACTGATGAAGCAGCAAAAACTGTAAACGACCTTAACAGTCGAAAGTTTGATGATAAAGAATAATGTGTTGGCAAAGCTCAGAAAAAGAGAAGGTTTGGAACTGGAAAACAGATTGAGCAAACTATGAAGAAGGCTGTGGATAAATCACAAGGACAAAACCCGCCTTCAAAGAATCCAAATGATTCAATATCTGCCGAAGTGATTAACAAATACCTTGCTCCTAACTCTAAACCTTTACGGACAAATCTTCTTTATCATCCATCGATATTAGAAATTCCAAGATATTATCGTATCTTTCATTATAAATATCCTCGATATTTTTGAAGATATTTTCATAACTATTCTTATCTGAAATCATTTATCTCTTCGCGACATCAGTGTTACATTAGAAAGGAAACTGTTTTAGTTTCTAAATTCTGGAAAATTCAAACTTAAAATATGAATGTTATTGAAGTAGTGTTGGGAACTGAAGCATGAGTTAATATAATATAATGACACTTGATCAACGTGATTATATTACAGTAAGTCATGCTGAGTTTTTAATGGAACGTGATGATTCACAGATCATAACGTCATCATGTGCCATGTTACACGACTCTTACACTCTATCTAAAATATAAACACATCAAGAACATAATTTCTTAATAGTTCTATTTTTCTCTTGAATTCTAGTAATTTAACCAATCAAGATCGTGCTGTTACAATTTCTCTCTTAGAACATTAGCTATGTTCATTTGAAACTCCATACCTACGAATTCTGAACATTACTTGTGAAAAGAAAAAAAAACAAAAGCATGAAGCTCCGAAATAGAGATGGGAGTATAAATCGCAGCAAATAGAAGAGAGCATTAACCGTAGATGTCAATAATTATGTAAAGACAAATGCAAGGAAGGATTATGAAAAACACTACCCCAAGAGCGAAGTAGAAGTAAACAGCTTCCTCCGGTGGGAGTTGGAATAGAAGGTTGATTGTTGTGATAGTCAGAATAAGATCAAGGATCAGAAGTGGATGAAGCATTTCCACAATCTTTTGGAAATATGAATTGAGGAAGAAAGTATAGAAGATGGGAGTGTGGAAATAAGGAAACGAAGGGAGTGGATTTATAGTGAAGTATCAAACAGAGTAATCGAGACAAATCATCGCATTTAACCAAAGAAGATCCTAATTTCCTTAATTATCAAAAAACCAAATGTTATTACAAAGATTTTCTCTAAATCCCCTGAACTCCGGAAATCAACCCTATCTACGTCAAAAGATATGACGAAACTTTATTTTTCTCATTTCACTCTTTTGCGATAGCTTCGCTCGTACTCTTCACATAATCGAGTTGTTTTATCCGTGTTACTCAATGATGATAAAACTCAAATTTCTAACTCGTATGAGTCATGAAAATATACTTATTGTCAGCCATGACCATCCTAATCAAATTTAGGGACAAAATTTCTTTAACGGGTAGGTACTGTAACGACCCGGAAATTTCTGACCAAATTTAAACTTTATCGTTAAATGATTTAATGTTTCCGACACGGTAAGCAAAGTCTGTAATGTGGAAATCTCAAAAACTTTGAACTGTGTTCATATAATCAATTACCCTTTTATTCCTACGATTCACGAACGTCATAATTTGTATTAATTATATATATATTTTTAACTTGGAAATATGATAAATAAATATCTCATTAAGTATATTAACAAAGTATTATATATATATTTTCATACTACTAATTTAAAGAGTTTTCGAACAATATATATGTTACTATTTAAACGATGTAATTAACTTATGTTAAAATGTATTTACATACAATGTATTATGAGTATAAATACAACCTCAAAAGTATTAAATACACTTAATAATATACAAATAAATATAAAGGATAGCTATACTCATATTTTCGTTCATTTTTCTCAAGAAATCTACTCGCATTCATACGGTATTTTTACCCGTACTATACACAGCTTCTAGAAGTATTTACTATTGGTATATACCAATAGAAATCTGCAATTATTTGTGTAATATGTCATCCATGACCTAATCAATTTAATATGTCATCCATGACTTAATACATTTTAACTTATACTAGATATTTTCACTAAAAACCAAATTTATAAGCCTATAAATAAGCACCATTTCTAACTCATTTTTACACATTCATTTTCCAAATTTTACTTCCAATTTTCACACACACTTGCAAGAACTCTCTCAAGTTTTGTTCTACTACTTCTTTCCATCAACTTTACATTCTAAACTTGAGGTAAAAACTCTACTTCAACTCTTGTTCAATTCATATGTTTATAGATATCTATATAAGAGTTTATAAACTAGAACATAGTTTAGTTAATTCTAAACTTGTTCGCAAATAAAGTTAATCCTTCTAACTTGACTTTTATAAACAACTTAACACATATTGTATATCTATATGATATGCTAACTTAATGAGTTAAAACTTGAAAACATGAAGAACACCGTAAAGTTGGACATACGCCGTCGTAGTAAAACCAGGGGCTGTTTTGGGTTAGATAATTAAAAACTATGATAATCTTTGATTTAAAAGTTGTTCTTATGGGAAAATGACATTTTATATGAACATGAAACTATATCCAAAAATCAAGGTTAAACTCAAAATTGAAGTATGTTTTTAAAAATGGTCATCAGGATGTCGTTCTTTCGACGGAAATGACTACCTCTTTCAAATATGGATTATAACTTGTAAATTCAACTATAAACCACCACTTTTTCAGTATAGTTTCACAAATTACAGTTCGTTATGAAACCATATGTGACGATCGCTCCAAATCCATATGGACGAACACGTCATTCATCGATTTCATTGCGAGGTATTTGACCTCTATATGATACGTTTTGTAAACATTGCATTCTTTTGAAAAGGCACACCATAAATGTATATTTAAATCAAAGGTTTTCTACATCTGATGATTTCTACATATAGACAATCCCCGTAATAATAGTTTACAATAGTACTTCCGTTGACAATGCAGTCAAAATAACATACATGGTGATGATTTGGTGAATGCAACGTTTCCTTGAAAAATATGCCATGTAAGACTCCATGCACATAGCTTGTATAACATATAAGAAAACAGCGGAAGACTTCTAGGGAACCTGAGAATAAACATGCTAACAAGTGTCAACACAAAGGTTGGTGAGTTCATACTTTTAGTGTTTCACATAATCTGTATATAAAAGTGGATCACAAGATTTTAGTTGTTTTATCCAGAAACGTTTATCAATAGATTCTACATAACAGAGCACCCTGGTAACTAAACTTTAACGTTATAATGATAAATACCCCATTCATTTTAATACACGCAAACTAACGTGTCCTAAACTCAAATAACACACGTCCGTTAAAAGGCTAGTGCTCTAGCTCAGACGGGGATGTCAAGCCCTATGGATCCATATACTGTTATTCGCGCCCACCAGTCCATATCTTATGTACTGGCAGTTACTAGTTACCAAAGCTAAGGGATTTTCGGTTTAAACTCGGTGTAGAATTTAGTATGTACTTGTATCCATTGCGTTTAAATAAAGTGCATGTATTCTCAGCCCAAAAATGTATTGCAAAAGTAATTAAAAAGGGAGCAATGAAACTCATCTTAGCAGCACATAAAGTTGTTCATCGTAATGTGACCGAAACTCGGAATATCAAATAATGGTAGATCTCAACCTAGAGAACATATGTTGGACAATAAATGTCTATCAAGCTAGGTCAGGTCATAGTGTATCACAATCCTAATGCTCGAGATCGACATACAAAAGGTATCCAAAGTCGTTTCAAAAAGTCAATTTTGACAATAGTTCACAAAACGTAATGTACCTTATATAAGGATTCATTTACTCGGTTGGTAATATTCAAAAATCCATTTTATCAATCTCGTAAACAAGTTGTTTAAACATTAATTGCAGATTCAAAAGCAATTCCAATTAATGTCAATCATAATTCAGTTGATCATATCTTTTAATCCGTTCATTGAAACTATTCGATATCTAAATGAAAAGTTATTGATTTTTCGTTAGCTTTCCAAAAACATGTATATCATATACCTTTTACCAAAATTATATCACTCAAAGTGTATCTTAAACTTTCGAGTGTTTTGGTCATTTACTTCTATAAATCATTGTCTCGCTATTTATTAAAATACATTTTAAAATCATTTGAAATTGTTATATCGCATATTGTTTACACATTTAAACTTAAATTCATGTAATTCATTTATGTGTCATCGTTTATTTCTCAAACGTTCTAATTAACATAACTAAATATCAATTGAATCAATAACCGAATGTTATTATTGTTTTCAAATAACCTGAAGCTATATATTCATAAATATATATTCAATATACTTACAGACGTTCTAAATATACGTTGCAAGTTGTTCATAGATTTAATTCTAACAGTTAATATTCCTTATTATTGTATGTGTCCAAATTACGTTATTTAAACAAACACTTTACCATTAATTCCGAATACCGTTAAACATGAATGATTTCTCAAATCAACGTGGACCTCACAACAGAGACCTGTAATAATATCATAATTCTTAAGGGACTTAATAAATATCTTTTAATTCAATCGTTTGGCATTATCTTTTAACTCTGTAGTTAGGTATATCAATCAGATAATCAAACCAATAAGTTTAATGCACAGTATCATTTACATAACACTTTGTTACATTTTACAAATAATTGTCGTTGAGAACAATCGAAGGGTAATTGAATAGTTCAAAATTTTGGGATTCATTTTCATAGACTTTGCTTATCGTGTCAGAAACGTTTAAAGATTAAGTTTAAATTTGGTCAGAAATTTCCGGGTCATCACAGTACCTCCCCGTTAAAGAAATTTCGTCTCGAAATTTGAGTGAGGTCGTCATGGCTAACAATAAAAATGTTTTTATGACGAATATGAGTTGGTAAATAGAATTTTATCACCATTCAATAATATGGATAAAATAATTCGATTACTCGAAGCGTATGAGAGAAGTTATAGTAATAGAGTGAAATGGAGAATAGAGATTCGTCTTATCTCTTGACGTAGTAACGATTGATTTTCGGAATTTAAGGAATAGAAAATCTTCATAATCTAAATAAGATTTGATTCTTCGAAATTTAAGGAAATTAAGATTTCCTTTGATTAAATGCGTAATCTGCATCGATTGCTATGTCTGATATTTCTCTATAAATTAACCTCTTCCGTTTCATTTATTTTCACCACTCCTATTATCTTCTTCCTTATCTAATACTTCTTAATAGATTGTGAAAATGCTTCATCCAGTTCTGATCCTTGATATACTCCTAACTTTCATATCTATCATTCTTCTTTTTTATTTGCCGCTGGAGGAATCTATTCACTTTTACTACACTCTTGGCTTTATAGTTTTTTTAGTTCTCCCGTATCTTTACGTTGTAATACTTATTAATATACATGGTTTGTAATTTATGTGTTTTTATCGGGCTTTTTATTCTCCGTTATATTTCGAAGCTTCATGCTTTCGTTTTCTCTTCCCACCTTCAAGTCAAGCGAATAATGGTCCATAATTCGTAGGTATGAAGTTTTGGATGAACATAGTTAATATTCTAAGAAAGAAATTGTAATGGCACAATCTTGATTTGTCAAATTACCAGAATATCTGGAAAAGACCGAATCATCAAGAAAAATATTTTCTTGATATATTTAGAGATTAAATAAAATAAAAGAGTTATGTAACATGGTTCATGATGAGGGTGTGATCTGTGAACCTTTATCACGTTCTATTAGAAACTCAGCATGACTTACTATAATATAATCACGTTGATCAAGTGTCATTATATTATACTAATTCATGCCTCAGTTCCCAACACTACTTCAAAACATTCATATTTTAAACTTGAAGGTTTCGGAATTTAGAAACTAAAATAGTTTCTTTTATGATGTAACACAGATAGCGCGAGGAGATAAATAATTTCGGATAATAATAGTTACGAAAATATCTTCAGAAATATCGAGGATATTTATAATGAAAGATATGATAATATCTTAGAATTTCTAATATCAGAGGATGATGCGGAAAATCTGTCTGTGAAGGTTTAGAATAAGAAGTAAGGTTTTTACTAATGGTTTCAGCAGACACTGAGTCATTTGGATTCTTTGAAGGTAGATTTCGTCCTTGTGATTTGTCTACAGCCTCCTTCATGATTTGCTCAATCCGTTTTTCAGTATCAAACTTTCTCTTTTTCTGTGCTTTTCCAACACACTACTCTTTATCATCAAACTTTTGACTATTAAAGTCGTATACAGTTTTTGCTGCTTCATCAGCATTTTTTCCAAAATTTGGAGAACTAGTTTCGCAGTTTGGGGTGTTTTTCAGAAACTTCACATTCGAAGTATGTAAGTCTAGAAGATAGATGTTATCTATATATAACTGTTGTCATAGAAAATGCTGCGAGATTCAAAATACTGATTGCTAATTCCCGGTAGTTGGTATAGCAATTATTGTTACAAGACGTGGATGAGTACATGATAGGATTTCAATGAGTATTAGGATTTTTCGGAAAATCAAGGATCAATGAAGTTGTTGGTAAATTTACTGCTAATGTGGTGGAACATAAAAGGTTCGCCAGTAACAAAAACGTATATATCAAGGTTATAACAAGGCTAATCTGAAAAGTCAAAGTTGACTGTTTGGAAGTGTGGTAAAACTGGATACTTTGAAAAGGGATTGCAAGATTATTTTCGGTAAAAACAACGCTAAAGGATTTTGCACAGTTTTGAAGTCAAAGTATAGCTTTGAAAGATGTAGAGATCTAAGAATGATGTCACCAATTTAGAGTTATGTCTTGGATTCTGATCCGTCAATATCAGAATATGTAATCGAATTTGTATGAGAATGATTGTGTATCATTGTGAAGATAGTGAGTGTAGTTAATGATTTTTGAATCAAAGTTGAAGAATGTACAGTGTAACATATTAATTGTGAACTTATATTTTTCCCGGGTATTACCCACCCGTTAAAGATTTCACAAGTAATATTTTGTACAAAATAATTTTCATTACAATCTTTATGAAAATATATGTATGTATATTTTCTTCAGATGTAATACAGATTTAATGAGTTAATATCATATTAAGCTCATTTGGTTTTTGGCTTGACTTAGAAATGATTAATCTCTAAAACATTAAAGATTACATAATCTTTGCGGAGTATTTCGCTAATATAATCGATACTTCATTATTTATTCTTATTCCTTGGTGAAGGATGTTGATGCTCGTGGAATTTTTGTGAACCTTACAAGGTACAGATGATGTTTTCTGGAAAGTTTCGAGTACATCGAAAATGAAAATGCAAAATCAATTATGTAATTGAATAATACACTTGGTTTATTAGGAAATGGAATTCATCGAGTTGAAACAGAGATTGTAGTTAACGAAGGTTAAGTTGTTAACGAAGGATGCACATCATAGCATATTAGTAATATGAATTTAACCGAGTAATATTTACCCTTTTTCAATTCATACATAATAGCTTAGTACGAAAAGATTTATGATGGTTTTAAAATTTATATATATAAGATATACATATAAATTCTTTAGAGGAATTGAGTTATTACTTCATAACTCATTGATACAATATACTCGTTGTTGACTCGTAATGATGTCCACGGTGCTTTTTTGAACTGACGAAGCTTGTGATGTAGCAGATGCTGCTGGTGCTGACGATGCAGACGGTACTGACGGTGCTGATGATGCTGACGGTACTGTTGATGTTGTGATATAACAAGTCTAGCTTGTAAATCATACACCATTTCGATCAGGGTTTCTACTCTATCTGATTTATGGTTAAGGCTAGAATAGATAATCTCTAAGATTATAGATTATATAATCGTCGTAGGATATTTCTCCGATGAAGTTATGAATCAATACTTCATCATTTATTATTGTTGGTACTCCTTAGTACCTATGGTGCGTATGATGTTGATATCCGAGGTACAGATTGTGATGTTGAGACGTGTGATGGGAATGTTGTTGTTAGTAGTGGTAATGGTACTGTTGGTGTTGATGATGGCGGTACTGGTTATGCTGCTGGTGTTTGTAATCCTTGCACCATATTCTCCAAAGCCACTACCCGAGCGCGAAGCTCGTTGACTTCTTCTATTATACTGGGATGATTAGCGGTTCGGACAAGTGGATGAATAAGATTTAGAATATTGGATATTACGTAGTCGTTGCGAGCTGTTCTGGAAATGAGGGTGAAAATGGTGTTACGAACGGGTTCACCGGTAAGTGCTTCAGGTTCTTCGCCAAGAGGTGAATGTGATGGATGGAAGGAATCACCTTCTTCTTGTCTCCAATGGTTAAGTAGATTATGAACTCATCCCCAAATCATCCAGAATAGATGATGGCTAATTGGTTGATCCATTCCAGTCACACTACTTTCGGAGCTCGAATGGAAATCCATATCGGAATAGCTGTCGGAATCTAAGGAATTTGAACTAGATATAGGATCCATTTTGTGTAATCAAGGAAAAGATTTTTGGAATGAAATAGATTATAGGACTAATTTGGTACTCCTTAATACATAGTTTACATATGTATTTATAATACCAGAATCCCATAAGTTACGGAGGATTTTACGGAAGATGTCAGGAAAAGTTTACTGTAATACATATGCCAAGATATGAATTTGCAGATACACTATGATACGAATTTTGTCTATACACTATTCATGCAATCAATGCAGTAAGACGTGTCTAGACGAGGAATGATAAGCAGGTAATTTTTGACAAGAAATGATAAGCAAAACTTTTGACATGCAGACACAGTCGAAGTCCAGACTTACGAATGCATCCTAACAACTATCAGTTAGACACACTAATGCAAGACCTGGTTCACTAGGACCAATGCTCTGATACCAACTGTGACGATCGCTCCAAATCCATATGGATGAACACGTCATTCATCGATTTCATTGCGAGGTATTTGACCTCTATATGATACGTTTTGTAAACATTGCATTCTTTTGAAAAGGCACACCATAAATGTATATTTAAATCAAAGGTTTTCGACATCTGATGATTTCTACATATAGACAATCACCGTAATAATAGTTTACAATAGTACTTCCGTTGACAATGCAGTCAAAATAAGATACATGGTGATGATTTGGTGAATGCAACGTTTCCTCGAAAAATATGCCATGTAAGACTCCATGCACATAGCTTGTATAACATATAAGCAAACAGTGGAAGACTTCTAGGGAACCTGAGAATAAACATGCTAACAAGTGTCAACACAAAGGTTGGTGAGTTCATAGTTTTAGTGTTTCGCATAATCTGTATATAAAAGTGGATCACAAGATTTCAGTTGTTTTATCCAGAAACGTTTATCAATAGATTCTACATAACAGAGCACCCTGGTAACTAAACTTTAACGTTATAATGATAAATACCCCATTCGTTTTAATACACGCAAACCAACATGTCCTAAACTCAAATAACACACGTCCGTTAAAAGGCTAGCGCTCTAGCTCAGACGGGGATGTCAAGCCCTATGGATCCATATACTGTTATTCGCACCCACCAGTCCATATCCTATGTACTGGCAGTTACTAGTTACCAAAGCTAAGGGATTTTCGGTTTAAACTCAGTGTAGAATTTAGTATGTACTTGTATCCATTGCGTTTAAATAAATTGCATGTATTCTCAGCCCAAAAATGTATTGCAAAAGCAATTAAAAAGGGAGCAATGAAACTCACCTTAGCAGCACATAAAGTTGTTTATCGTAATGTGACCAAAACTCGGAATATCAAATAATCGTAGATCTCAACCTAGAGAACATATGTTGGTCAATAAATGTCTATCAAGCTAGGTCAGGTCATAGTGTATCACAATCCTAATGCTCGAGATCGACATACAAAAGTTATCCAAAGTCGTTTCAAAAAGTCAATTTTGACAATAGTTCACAAAACGTAATGTACCTTATATAAGGATTCGTTTACTCGGTTGGTAATATTCAAAAATCCATTTTATCAATCTCGTAAACAAGTTGTTTAAATATTAATTGCAGATTCAAAAGTAATTCCAATTAACGTCAATCATAATTCAGTTGATCATATCTTTTAATCTGTTCATCGAAACTATTCGATATCTAAATGAAAAGTTATTGATTTTTCATTAGCTTTCCAAAAACATGTATATCATATACCTTTTACCAGTAATATATGTATTTAATTCGTGATTCATTATAAACTGTTTAGCGACGAAATTTAGCATACAAGCATGTATAAGTATATATATACTCGAGCACCAGACATGGATACACAATTAATATATAAAAGATAAAATATGAGTGCTTACGTATCAGTATTAAGATTCAATATTGTAGGAAAGTACGTAGACGTAACGGAGATGATAAACACTAGGTTTGATTCACAAATATACCCCCGAACATTACCCATAACCTCCTTGGCAATAACCCATAATTTCCTTAGCTCTATCCCGCTTGAAAACCATTTTGAAAGTGACACGCTCATAACTTCGTCGTAGTATTTTATGTATAATACTAATTAATAATATTAATAATAATAAGATTAATAATAATATTAATCTTAATAATAATAATAATAATAATAATAATAATAATAATAATAATAATAATAATAATAATAATAATAATAATAATAATAATAATAATAATAATAATAATAATAATTATAAATATAATAGAGAGATTGAGACGAGAGATATAAGTAAATAAAACTAGTACCAGACTTCACGTTTTATAGCATCTGGCCTGAAAAAGTACCCCATGCAATCGCATGGGATTTGTGCTTCAAGGCCATGCGATCGCATGGCACCCTGGGACAGCTCACAATTGTTTAACTTCTAGTTTATCGACATATTTTTATATTATATATAATATATTTAATTTATATAATTAATTATATATTATATTAAATTCACGTGCATAGTTGACTTGTAATTTTTGTTCCGATAAGTCGTACGTCATCACTCGACTTATGTTCCAGTTTCGGTTTTTCGAGTGTCCCTTCGTATGCTGAGAAAACTTGTAATTTACATTTTGGAACACGTACCTTTGTCAAAATATAGCCTTAAATTATCCCTAAATTATATCACTCAAAGTGTATCTTAAACTTTCGAGTGTTTTGGTCATTTACTTCTATAAATCATTCTCTCGCTATTTATTAAAATACATTTTAAAATCATTTGAAATTGTTATATCGCATATTGTTTACACATTTAAACTTAAATTCATGTAATTCATTTATGTGTCATCGTTTATTTCTCAAACGTTCTAATTAACATAACTAAATATCAATTGAATCAATAATCGAATGTTATTATTGTTTTCAAATAACCTGAAGCTATATATTCATAAATATATCTTCAATATACTTACACACGTTCTAAATATACGTTGCAAGTTGTTCATATATTTAATTCTAACAGTTAATATTCCTTATTATTGTATGTGTCCAAATTACGTTATTTAAACAAACACTTTACCATTAATTCCAAATACCGTTAAACATGAATGATTTCTCAAATCAACGTGGACCTCACAACAGAGACCTGTACTAATATCATAATTCTTAAGGGACTTAATAAATATCTTTTAATTCAATTGTTTGGCATTATCTTTTAACTCTGTAGTTAGGTATATCAATCAGATAATCAAACCAATAAGTTTAATGCACAGTATCATTTACATAACACTTTGTTACGTTTTCAAGTTATAGTATATGTATCTATTTACATATAATTGTTCGTGAATCGTTGAGAACAATCGAAGGGTAATTGAATAGTTCAAAATTTTGGGATTCAATTTCATAGACTTTGCTTATCGTGTCGGAAACGTTTAAAGATTAAGTTTAAATTTGGTCAAAAATTTCCGGGTCATCACACCATAGCAATTTGATTCACTCAAAATGGATTTATAACGATGAAATTATGGGCAAAACAATATTGGTTAGAAATGGATAATTTGATTACGGGATTAATTCATTAAAATGTATACTAACCATATCCTAACTAACTTTTCTTATATTATACATGTATTCTAACATGTCATGGTTACACAATACGTCTGATAAATCAAAAGACACCACATACACAATACGTGTAACTACAATAGCGGTATTGTGGGTCATGATTGAGTCTTATACAACACGTGTATACTATGTACTACTAATTGTGGACTACTAAATGTGGACTACTAACTGTGGACTACTAACTGTGGACTACTAATTGTGGACTACTAACGTTGGACTGCTAACTTGACAACTTAAACAATCACACGTGATTGAAAATATAAACTTAAACAATCACACGTGATTGAAAAATATGAACTTGCTATATTAATTTTTTTCACATGTATTATTATCTGAATCATTATTATTGTTATAGGTTCTTGAATCCAAGGACGACTGCCATATTTTTAATAAGTTGAAATCTTATTATTAATATACTTTTACTACCATGAGTATATAGTCCCATTTTTAAACTCTAAAAATATTTTGGAATGAGAATACATGCATTTTATGTTTTACGCCATGGACACAAGTACTTCAAATATATTCTACGTTGAGTTGTACCACCTTGCATATCTTCCCTAATAGCTTGGTAACTAATATTTACATATTATAAGAACATGTAAGCGCGAATCCCAAAGATAGATATATCGGGTTTGACAACCCCAACCGGGCTAGTCGCTCTAGTATCGTAAACGGTTGCATAGTACTTCGTTTTTACTACACTTGGTACAGTGTAGGGAGATTTCATAATAAAGGGAATATGCCGTATTAATGGTTAAGTATGGTTACCGAAGCGCTCAACAACTTATAGAATATCTTTATTGAAATATTTATAACTATGAAATCTTGTGGTCTATATTTATATCGATGATAGCTTTAAACCTATATATCTCACCAACCTTTGTGTTGACTGTTTAAGCATGTTTATTCTCAGGTCCTTAAGAAAGTCTTCCGCTGTTGCATTATCTGAGCAAGATGTGCATGGAGTCTCATGCTTTTAATTAAATAAAGTGTTGCATTTAATAAAACCTTTGTCATGTATTATATTCGACTGTTATGTCACGTGTGTAGTATTTGAAAACCGATGTATTAAGGGGATTATTCCTTAAATAATCGTCCAATTGTTTAAAACATGCATTATGTATAATAATGGTGTGCTTTTTATGAAACGAATGTAATATTTTCTAAAACGTATCATATAGAGGTCAAATACCTCGCTATGGGACCAATGAATAACGTACTGCGTTTATAGTAATATGGATGGGTTGTTTCAGTCTGTCAATCATTACCATCATCACGTTCCATTAGAAATTCAGCATGACTTACTGTAATATAACCAAGTTGGCCAGACGTCATTATATTATTCTAATTCATGCTTCAATCCCCAACACTACTCCAAAAGCATTCATAATTTAAACTCGAATGTTACAAAAATATAAAAACAAAAACAGTTTCCTTTATGATGTAACACAGATAGCGCGAAGAGATAAATAATTTCGTACAAGAATAGTTATGAAGATATCTTCAAAAATATTGATGATATTTATACCGAAAGATATGATGATATCTTAGAATTTTTAAAATATCAGAAATCAAAGGATGATGAAGAGAATTTTTCCGTAAGGATTTAAAATAAGTAAGGAGCAAGGTATTCGTTAAAGGTTTCATCAGATACTGAAACATTTGGATTCTTTGAATAAAGGTTTAGTCCTTGTGATTTGTCCACAGCGTCCTTCATGGTTTGCTCAATCCATTTTTCAGTCCAAACCTTCTCTTTTTCTAAGCTTTGCCAACATGTCATTCTTTATTATCAAACTTTTGACCATTAAAATCATCTATAGTTTTTGCTTCTTCATAAGCTTTTTCAAAACTCAGAGAACTGATTCGCTGACTGGGGTACTTTTCAGAAATTCAGAATTAAAGTTCATAAGCCCAGGAGATAGATATTATATGTATATATATAACTGTTGACGTAGAAATGCTGCGAAATTCGAAAATAATGATTGATGCTTCCCGGTATTTGGTATGGCAATTATCGTTACAAGATACAGATGAGTACATGATAAGGTTTCAATAAATAAATATAGTGATTTTTCGGAGAAACTTAGGCCAAAGAGCAATGAAGTTGCTGCTACGTCTGTTGTTAATATGGTGGAATATAAAAGGTTCCCCAGTAATAATGTCAAAAAAAAAAGGAAAACGTATATATCGAGGTTATAATAAGGCTAATCAGAATGAAAAGTCAAAGTTGACTTATTGGAAGTGTGACAAAACTGGATACTTTGAAAAGGGATTGCAAGGTTATTTTCGGTAATAACAATGCCAAAGGATCAAGCACAGATATGTGTTAAACTTTTACTTAGGTTCCGAGTGTTTTTCAGGTGCATAACTATATGTGTAATTCTTTCTTTCCATAGATAACGCGTGGTTGGTTCATCCTCTCGATTGTTCATTGATTGAGGTGTTTTTCTAAAAAGGTTTGGATTTTTCAGAATGGTTGTCCTGATTGAAAGAATATAGATCGACATAAGAGAAGTGAGTATAGTTAATGATTATTGAATCAAAATTGAAGAATGTACATAATGATACGCATACCCGATTGGCTCGTGTTGCGCATCACACTTTCACCATGTGCACATCCAGCGTGCTATAGCACTACTGGCACAAGTAAATGTGCGCTAAGGGCGCCAACTTGATGATGGCGCGCTAGAAAAAGATGACGTGTCCTGTACTTATCACGGTCTCTGTACAAGGGGTCGACAGGTAACAAAAAAGGTAATAGTACTGTTCCCTGGTCCCCTCCACGAAGTTACCGGGAAGTGCAGACAAAAAGTAACATAGAACACGTGGCTCCAATGAATGGACAGCACTGTAGCTATAAATAACGGACTCGAATCACAAGGCAAGGCACTGGTTCCTTTGGAAATTACACACATACTATTTTTAGCATATTCGTACGGATCAGTCGCGCTTGAAATGTCCCGTTCTTATTGATTAAAAACATTCCATATTAATTGATTTCGTTGCGAGGTTTTGACCTCTATATGAGACGTTTTTCAAAGACTGCATTCATTTTAAAACAAACCATAACCTTTATTTCATCAATAAAGGTTTAAAAAGCTTTACGTAGATTATCAAATAATGATAATCTAAAATATCCTGTTTACACGCGACCATTACATAATGGTTTACAATACAAATATGTTACAACGAAATAAGTTTCTTGAATGCAGTTTTTACACAATATCATACAAGCATGGACTCCAAATCTCGTCCTTATTTAAGTATGCGACAGCGAAAGCTCTTAATAATCACCTGAGAATAAACATGCTTAAAACGTCAACAAAAATGTTGGTGAGTTATAGGTTTAACCTATATATTATCAAATCATAATAATAGACCACAAGATTTCATATTTCAATACACATCCCATACATAGAGAAAAAAATCATTCATATGGTGAACACCTGGTAACCGACATTAACAAGATGCATATTTAAGAATATCCCCATCATTCCGGGACACCCTTCGGATATGATATAAATTTCGAAGTACTAAAGCATCCGGTACTTTGGATGGGGTTTGTTAGGCCCAATAGATCTATCTTTAGGATTCGCGTCAATTAGGGTGTCTGTTCCCTAATTCTTAGATTACCAGACTTAATAAAAAGGGGCATATTCGATTTCGATAATTCAACCATAGAATGTAGTTTCACGTACTTGTGTCTATTTTGTAAAATTATTTATAAAACCTGCATTTTTCTCATCCCAAAAATATTAGATTTTAAAAGTGGGACTATAACTCACTTTCACAGATTTTTACTTCATCGGGAAGTAAGACTTGGCCACTGGTTGATTCACGAACCTATAACAATATATACATATATATTAAAGTATGTTCAATATATATTTACAATACTTTTAATACATTTTGATGTTTTAAGTTTATTAAGTCAGATGTCCTCGTTAGTAACCTACAACTAGTTGTCGGCAGTTAGATGTACAGAAATAAATCGATAAATATTATCTTGAATCAATCCATGACCCAGTGTATACGTATCTCAGTATTGATCACAACTCAAACTATATATATATTTTGGAATTAACCTCAACCCTGTATAGCTAACTCCAACATTCACATATAGAGTGTATATGGTTGTTCCGCAATATATATATAGATGGGTCGACATGATAGGTCGAAACATTGTATACGTGTCTATGGTATCTCAAGATTACATAATATACAATATAAGTTGATTAGGTTATGGTTGGAATAGATTTATTACTAACTTTCACGTAGGTAAAATGAGTAGTTTTAATCAATCTTGTTTTACTCGCCATTTCTTCGTTTCTAATCCGTTTTGAGTGATTCCAGTGGCCACGGTTTCATATTGAACTTAACTTTATGAATCTATATAGAAAAAGTATAAGTTTATAGTCGGAAATACAAGTTACAAGTCATTTTTGAAAGAGGTAGTCATTTCCGTCGAAAGAACGACATCTTGATGACCATTTTGAAAAACATACTTTCACTTTGAGTTTAACCATGATTTTTGGATATAGTTTCATGTTCATAAGAAAAATCATTTTTCCAGAAGTATAGCTTTTAAATCAAAGTTCTTCTTAGCTTTTAATTATCCCAACCAAAACAGCCCCCGGTTTTACTACGACGGCGTATATCCAGTTTTATGGTGTTTATCGTGTTTCCGGATTTTAAATCATTAAGTTAGCATATCATATAGATATAGAACATGTGTTTAGTTGATTTTAAAAGTCTAGTTAGAAGGATTAACTTTATTTGCGAACAAGTTTAGAATTAACTAAACTATGTTCTAGTGATTACAAGTTTATAACGTTGAATAAGACAGCTTTTTATGTATGAATCGAATGATGTTATGAACATCATTACTACCTCAAGTTCCTTGGATAAACCTACTGGAAATGAGAAAAATGGATCTAGCTTCAAAGGATCCTTGGATGGCTTGAAAGTTCTTGAAGCAGAATCATGACACGAAAACAATTTCAAGTAAGATTTCCACTCGAAATAAGATTGTTATAGTTATAGAAATTGAATTAAAGTTTGAATATGATTATTACCTTGTATTAGAAAGATAACCAACTGTAAGTAACAAAGGTTTCTTGATCTTGAATGATTACATGGAATGGATTTAGAAAACTTGGAAGTAAACTTGCAATCTTGGAAGTATTCTTAATTTTATGAAACTAGAACTTTTGGAATTTATGAAGAACACTTAGAACTTGAAGATAGAACTTGAGTGAGATCAATTAGATGAATAAAATTGAAGAATGAAAGTGTTTGTAGGTGTTTTTGGTCGTTGGTGTATGGATTAGATATAAAGGATATGTAATTTTGTTTTCATGTAAATAAGTCATGAATGATTACTCATATTTTTGTAATTTTATGAGATATTTCATGCTAGTTGCCAAATGATGGTTCCCAAATGTGTTAGGTGACTCACATGGGCTGCTAAGAGCTGATCATTGGAGTGTATATACCAATAGTACATACATCTAAAAGCTGTGTATTGTACGAGTACGAATACGGGTGCATACGAGTAGATTTGTTGATGAAACTGAACGAGGATGTAATTGTAAGCATTTTTGTTAAGTAGAAGTATTTTGATAAGTGTTTGGAAGTCTTTAAAAAGTGTATGAATACATATTAAAATACTACATGTATATACATTTTAACTGAGTCGTTAAGTCATCATTAGTCGTTACATGTAAATGTTGTTTTGAAACCTTTAGGTTAACGATCTTGTTAAATGTTGTTAACCCAATGTTTATAATATCAAATGAGATTTTAAATTATTATATTATCATGATATTATCATGTACGAATATCTCTTAATATGATCTATATACATTAAATGTCGTTACAACGATAATCGTTACATATATGTCTCGTTTCAAAATCATTAGGTTCGTAGTCTTATTTTTACATATGTAGTTCACTGTTAATACACTTAATGATATATTTACTTATCATTTAACATAATTAACCAAGTGTATCAATATCTTAATATGATTCATATGTACCTAGTAAGACGTTATAACGATAATCGTTATATATATCGTTTTCGAGTTTCTTAATTTAATAGTCTCATTTTTATGTATATAACTCATTGTTAAAATACCTAATGAGATACATACTTATAATAAAATCATGTTAATTATATATATAACCATATATATGTCATCGTATAGTTTTTACAAGTTTTAACGTTCGTGAATAACCGGTCAACTTGGGTGGTCATTTGTCTATATGAAAACCTATTCCAATTAATCAAGTCTTAACAAGTTTGATTGGTTAACATGTTGGAAACATTTAATCATGTAAATATAGTTTTCATTAAACATATAATCATAGAAAGGTTCGAAAAAGTTCGGGTCACTACAGTACCTACCCGTTAAATAAATTTCGTCCCGAAATTTTAAGCGATTGGAGGTGTTGGCTCATCTTCTGGAAATAAGTGAGTGTACTTCTTCTTCATCTGATCTTCTCATTCCCAGGTGAACTCGGGTCCTCTACGAGCATTCCATTGAACCTTAATAATCGGTATCTTGTTTTGTTTAAGTCTCTTAACCTCACGATCCATTATTTCAACGGGTTCTTCAATGAATTGAAGTTTTTCATTGATTTGGATTTCGTCCAACAGAATAGTGAGATCTTCTTTAGCAAAACATTTCTTCAAATTCGAGACGTGGAAAGTGTTATGTACAGACGTGAGTTGTTGAGGTAACTCAAGTCGGTAAGCTACTGGTCGGACACGATCAATAATCTTGAATGGTCCAATATACCTTGGATTTAATTTCCCTCGTTTACCAAATCGAACAACACCTTTCCAAGGTGCAACCTTAAGCATGACCATCTCTCCAATTTCAAATTCTATATCTTTTCTTTTAATGTCGGCGTAGCTCTTTTGTCGACTTTGGGCGGTTTTCAACCGTTGTTGAATTTGGATGATCTTCTCAGTAGTTTCTTGTATTATCTCCGGACCCGTAATCTGTCTATCCCCCACTTCTCTCCAACAAATCGGAGACCTGCACTTTCTACCATAAAGTGCTTCAAACGGAGCCATCTCAATGCTTGAATGGTAGCTATTGTTGTAGGAAAATTCTGCTAACGGTAGATATCGATCCCAACTGTTTCCGAAATCAATAACACATGCTCGTAGCATGTCTTCAAGCGTTTGTATCGTCCTTTCACTCTGCCCATCAGTTTGTGGATGATAGGCAGTACTCATGTCTAGACGAGTTCCTAATGCTTGCTGTAATGTCTGCCAGAATCTTGAAATAAATCTGCCATCCCTATCAGAGATAATAGAGATTGGTATTCCATGTCTGGAGACAACTTCCTTCAAATACAGTGGTGCTAACTTCTCCATCTTGTCATCTTCTCTTATTGGCAGGAAGTGTGCTGATTTGGTGAGACGTTCAACTATTACCCAAATAGTATCAAAACCACTTGCAGTCCTTGGCAATTTAGTGATGAAATCCATGGTAATGTTTTCCCATTTCCATTCCAGGATTTCGGGTTGTTGAAGTAGACCTGATGGTTTCTGATGCTCCGCTTTGACCTTAGAACACGTCAAACATTCCCCTACGTATTTAGCAACATCGGCTTTCATACATGGCCACCAAAAATGTTTCTTGAGATCCTTGTACATCTTCCCCGTTCCAGGATGTATTGAGTATCTGGTTTTATGAGCTTCTCTAAGTACCATTTCTCTCATATCTCCAAATTTTGGTACCCAAATCCTTTCAGCCCTATATCGGGTTCCATCTTCCCGAATATTAAGATGCTTCTCCGATCCTTTGGGTATTTCATCCTTTAAATTTCCCTCTTTTAAAACTCCTTGTTGTGCCTCCTTTATTTGAGTAGTAAGGTTATTGTGAATCATTATATTCATAGATTTTACTCGAATGGGTTCTCTGTCCTTCCTTCTCAAGGCGTCGGCTACCACATTTGCCTTCCCCGGGTGGTAATGAATCTCAAAGTCGTAATCATTCAACAATTCAATCCACCTACGCTGCCTCATATTCAGTTGTTTCTGATTAAATACGTGTCTATGGTATCTCAAGATTACATAATATACAATATAAGTTGATTAGGTTATGGTTGGAATAGATTTATTACTAACTTTCACGTAGGTAAAATGAGTAGTTTTTATCAATCTTGTTTTACTCGCCATTTCTTCGTTTCTAATCCGTTTTGAGTGATTCCAGTGGCCACGGTTTCATATTGAACTTAACTTTATGAATCTATATAGAAAAAGTATAAGTTTATAGTCGGAAATACAAGTTACAAGTCATTTTTGAAAGAGGTAGTCATTTCCGTCGAAAGAACGACATCTTGATGACCATTTTGAAAAACATACTTTCACTTTGAGTTTAACCATGATTTTTGGATATAGTTTCATGTTCATAAGAAAAATCATTTTTCCAGAAGTATAGCTTTTAAATCAAAGTTCTTCTTAGCTTTTAATTATCCCAACCAAAACAGCCCCCGGTTTTACTACGACGGCGTATATCCAGTTTTATGGTGTTTATCGTGTTTCCGGGTTTTAAATCATTAAGTTAGCATATCATATAGATATAGAACATGTGTTTAGTTGATTTTAAAAGTCTAGTTAGAAGGATTAACTTTATTTGCGAATAAGTTTAGAATTAACTAAACTATGTTCTAGTGATTACAAGTTTATAACGTTGAATAAGACAGCTTTTTATGTATGAATTGAATGATGTTATGAACATCATTACTACCTCAAGTTCCTTGGATAAACCTACTGGAAATGAGAAAAATGGATCTAGCTTCAAAGGATCCTTGGATGGCTTGAAAGTTCTTGAAGCAGAATCATGACACGAAAACAATTTCAAGTAAGATTTCCACTCGAAATAAGATTGTTATAGTTATAGAAATTGAATTAAAGTTTGAATATGATTATTACCTTGTATTAGAAAGATAACCAACTGTAAGTAACAAAGGTTTCTTGATCTTGGATGATTACATGGAATGGATTTAGAAAACTTGGAAGTAAACTTGCAATCTTGGAAGTATTCTTAATTTTATGAAACTAGAACTTTTGGAATTTATGAAGAATACTTAGAACTTGAAGATAGAACTTGAGAGAGATCAATTAGATGAATAAAATTAAAGAATGAAAGTGTTTGTAGGTGTTTTTGGTCGTTGGTGTATGGATTAGATATAAAGGATATGTAATTTTATTTTCATGTAAATAAGTCATGAATGATTACTCATATTTTTGTAATTTTATGAGATATTTCATGCTAGTTTCCAAATGATGGTTCCCACATGTGTTAGGTGACTCACATGGGCTGCTAAGAGCTGATCATTGGAGTGTATATACCAATAGTACATACATCTAAAAGCTGTGTATTGTACGAGTACGAATACGGGTGCATACGAGTAGATTTGTTGATGAAACTGAACGAGGATGTAATTGTAAGCATTTTTGTTAAGTAGAAGTATTTTGATAAGTGTTTAGAAGTCTTTCAAAAGTGTATGAATACATATTAAAACACTACATGTATATACATTTTAACTGAGTCGTTAAGTCATCATTAGTCGTTACATGTAAATGTTGTTTTGAAACCTTTAGGTTAACGATCTTGTTATATGTTGTTAACCCAATGTTTATAATATCAAATAAGATTTTAAATTATTATATTATCATGATATTTTGATGTACGAATATCTCTTAATATGATCTATATACATTAAATGTCGTTACAACGATAATCGTTACATATATGTCTCGTTTCAAAATCATTAGGTTAGTAGTCTTATTTTTACATATGTAGTTCATTGTTAATACACTTAATGATATATTTACTTATCATTTAACATAATTAACCAAGTGTATCAATATCTTAATATGATTCATATGTACCTAGTAAGACGTTATAACGATAATCGTTATATATATCGTTTTCGAGTTTCTTAATTTAATAGTCTCATTTTTATGTATATAACTCATTGTTAAAATACCTAATGAGATACATACTTATAATAAAATCATGTTAATTATATATATAACCATATATATGTCATCGTATAGTTTTTACAAGTTTTAAAGTTCGTGAATAACCGGTCAACTTGGGTGGTCATTTGTCTATATGAAAACCTATTCCAATTAATCAAGTCTTAACAAGTTTGATTGGTTAACATGTTGGAAACATTTAATCATGTAAATATAGTTTTCATTAAACATATAATCATAGAAAGGTTCGGAAAAGTTCGGGTCACTACAGTACCTACCCGTTAAATAAATTTCGTCCCGAAATTTTAAGCTGTTGAAGGTGTTGACGAATCTTCTGGAAATAGATGCGGGTATTTCTTCTTCATCTAATCTTCACGCTCCCAGGTGAACTCGGGTCCTCTACGAGCATTCCATCGAACCTTAACAATTGGTATCTTGTTTTGCTTAAGTCTTTTAACCTCACGATCCATTATTTCGACGGGTTCTTCGATGAATTGGAGTTTTTCGTTGATTTGGATTTCATCTAACGGAATAGTGAGATCTTCTTTAGCAAAACATTTCTTCAAATTCGAGACGTGGAAAGTGTTATGTACAGCCGCGAGTTGTTGAGGTAACTCAAGTCGGTAAGCTACTGGTCCGACACGATCAATAATCTTGAATGGTCCAATATACCTTGGATTTAATTTCCCTCGTTTACCAAATCGAACAACGCCTTTCCAAGGTGCAACTTTAAGCATGACCATCTCTCCAATTTCAAATTCTATATCTTTTCTTTTAATGTCAGCGTAGCTCTTTTGTCGACTTTGGGCGATTTTCAACCGTTGTTGAATTTGGATGATCTTCTCGGTAGTTTCTTGTATAATCTCCGGACCCGTAATCTGTCTATCCCCCACTTCACTCCAAAAAATCAGAGACATGCACTTTCTACCATAAAGTGCTTCAAACGGTGCCATCTCAATGCTTGAATGGTAGCTGTTGTTGTAGGAAAATTCTGCTAATGGTAGATGTCGATCCCAACTGTTTCCGAAATCAATAACACATGCTCGTAGCATGTCTTCAAGCATTTGTATCGTCCTTTCGCTCTGCCCATCAGTTTGTGGATGATAGGCAGTACTCATGTCTAGACGAGTTCCTAATGCTTGCTGTAATGTCTGCCAGAATCTTGAAATAAATCTGCCATCCCTATCAGAGATAATAGAGATTGGTATTCCATGTCTGGAGATGACTTCCTTCAAATACAGTCGTGCTAACTTCTCCATCTTGTCATCTTCTCTTATTGGCAGGAAATGTGCTGATTTGGTGAGACGATCAACTATTACCCAAATAGTATCAAAACCACTTGCAGTCCTTGGCAATTTAGTGATGAAATCCATGGTAATGTTTTCCCATTTCCATTCCGGGATTTCGGGTTGTTGAAGTAGACCTGATGGTTTCTGATGCTCAGCTTTGACCTTGGAACACGTCAAACATTCTCCTACGTATTTAGCAACATCGGTTTTCATACCCGGCCACCAAAAATGTTTCTTGAGATCTTTGTACATCTTCCCCGTTCCAGGATGTATTGAGTATCTGGTTTTATGAGCTTCTCTAAGTATCATTTATCTCATATCTCCAAATTTTGGTACCCGAATCCTTTCAGCCCTATACCGGGTTCCGTCTTCCCGAATATTAAGATGTTTCTCCGATCCTTTGGGTATTTCATCCTTTAAATTTCCCTCTTTTTAAACTCCTTGTTGTGCCTCCTTTATTTGAGTAGTAAGGTTATTATGAATCATTATATTCATCGATTTTACTCGAATGGGTTCTCTGTCCTTCCTGCTCAAGGCATCGGCTACCACATTTACCTTCCCCGGGTGGTAACGAATCTCAAAGTCGTAATCATTCAATAATTCAATCCACCTACGCTGCCTCATATTCAGTTGTTTCTGATTAAATATGTGTTGAAGACTTTTGTGATCGGTATATATAATACTTTTGACCCCATATAAGTAGTGCCTCCAAGTCTTTAATGCAAAAACAACCGCGCCTAATTCCAAATCATGCGTCGTATAATTTTGTTCGTGAATCTTCAATTGTCTAGACGCATAAGCAATCACCTTCGTTCGTTGCATTAATACACAATCGAGACCTTGCTTTGATGCGTCACAATAAATCACAAAATCATCATTCCCTTCAGGTAATGACAATATAGGTGCCGTAGTTAGCTTTTTCTTCAATAACTGAAACGCTTTCTCTTGTTCATCATTCCATTCAAATTTCTTCCCTCTATGCGTTAATGCAGTCAAGGGTTTTGCTATTCTGGAAAAGTCTTGGATGAACCTTCTGTAGTAACCAGCTAGTCCTAAAAACTGGCGTATGTGTTTCGGAGTTTTCGGGGTTTCCCACTTTTCAACAGTTTCTATCTTTGCCGGATCCACCTTAATACCTTCTTTGTTCACTATGTGACCGAGGAATTGAACTTCTTCCAACCAAAATGCACACTTTGAAAACTTAGCGTACAATTCTTCCTTCCTCAATACTTCTAACACCTTTCTCAAATGTTCACCGTGTTCTTGGTCATTCTTTGAGTAAATAAGTATGTCATCAATGAAAACAATGACAAACTTGTCAAGGTATGGTCCACACACTCGGTTCATAAGGTCCATAAAGACAGCTGGTGCATTAGTTAAACCAAACGGCATGACCATAAACTCGTAATGACCGTAACGTGTTCTGAAAGCAGTCTTTGGAATATCATCTTCTTTCACCCGCATTTGATGATACCCGGAACGTAAGTCAATCTTTGAATAAACAGACGAGCCTTGTAGTTGATCAAATAAGTCGTCGATTCTCGGTAGTGGGTAGCGGTTCTTGATGGTAAGTTTGTTCAACTCTCGGTAGTCGATACACAACCTGAATGTACCATCTTTCTTCTTGACAAACAAAACAGGAGCTCCCCACGGTGATGTGCTTGGTCGAATGAAACCACGCTCTAAAAGTTCTTGTAATTGGCTTTGCAGTTCTTTCATCTCACTGGGTGCGAGTCTGTAAGGAGCACGAGCTATTGGTGCAGCTCCTGGTACAAGATCTATTTGAAATTCAACGGATCGCTGTGGGGGTAATCCCGATAATTCTTTCGGAAATACATCGGGAAATTCTTTGGCAATGGGAACATCATTGATGCTCTTTTCTTCAGTTTGTACTTTCTCGACGTGTGCTAGAACAGTATAGCAACCTTTTCTTATTAGTTTTTGTGCCGTCAAATTACTAATAATATGTAGCTTCGTGTTGCCCTTTTCTCCGTACGCCATTAAGGGTTTTCCTTTTTCTCGTATAATGCGAATTGCATTTTTGTAACAAACGATCTCTGCTTTCACTTCTTTCAACCAGTCCATACCGATTATCACATCAAAACTCCCTAACTCTACTGGTATCAAATCAATCTTAAATGTTTCGCTAACCAGTTTAATTTCTCGATTCTGACATATATTATCTGCTGAAATTAATTTACCATTTGCTAATTCGAGTAAAAATTTACTATCCAAAGGCATCAATGGACAACTTAATTTAGCACAAAAATCTCTACTCATATAGCTTCTATCCGCACCCGAATCAAATAAAACGTAAGCAGATTTATTGTCAATAAGAAACGTACCCGTAACAAGCTCCGGGTCTTCCTGTGCCTCTGCCGCATTAATATTGAAAACTCTTCCGCGGCCTTGTCCATTCGTGTTCTCCTGGTTTGGGCAATTTCTAATAATGTGGCCCGGTTTTCCACATTTATAACAAACTACATTGGCATAACTTGCTCCGACACTACTTGCTCCGCCATTACTCGTTCCGACACCATTTGTTCCTTTCGTTCTATTAACCCCTGGTCCGTAGACCTCACACTTAGCCGCGCTATGACCATTTCTTTTACACTTGTTGCAAAATTTGGTGCAGAACCCCGAGTGATACTTTTCACACCTTTGGCATAGCTGCTTCTGATTGTTGTTGTTGTTGTTGTTGCGGTTATTATTGTTGTTGGGATGATTGTTGTAGTTGCTGTTGTTGTTGTTGTTGTTGTTGTTGGGCCGTTTGTTGTAGTTGCGATTGATGTTGCGATTGTTGGGATAATTGTTGCGATTATTGTTGTAATTGCTGTTGTTGTTGTATTGGTGATTCTTATCACCGTTTTCCTCCCACTTTCTTTTGACTTGCTTCACATTGGCCTCTTCAGCAGTCTGTTCTTTAATTCTTTCTTCAATCTGGTTCACTAGTTTGTGAGCCATTCTACATGCCTCTTGTATGGAGGCGGGCTCGTGTGAACTTATATCTTCTTGGATTCTTTCCGGTAATCCTTTCAAAAATGCGTCGATCTTCTCTTCCTCATCTTCGAATGCTCTCGGACACAATAGGCACAATTCTGTGAATCGTCTTTCGTACGTGGTAATATCAAATCCTTAGGTTCGTAACCCTCTAAGTTCTGTCTTGAGCTTATTGACCTCAGTTCTGGGACGGTACTTCTCGTTCATCAAGTGCTTGAATGCTGACCACGGTAGTGCGTACGCATCATCTTGTCCTACTTGCTCTAGATAAGTATTCCACCATGTTAACGCAGAACCTGTGAAGGTATGCGTAGCGTACTTCACTTTGTCTTCTTCAGTACACTTACTTATGGCAAACACCGATTCGACCTTCTCGGTCCACCGTTTCAATCCGATCGGTCCTTCGGTTCCATCAAATTCCAAAGGTTTGCAGGTAGTGAATTCTTTGTAGGTGCATCCTACACGATTTCCTGTACTGCCAGATCCAAGGTTATTGTTGGTATGTAGCGCAGCCTGTACTGCGGCTATGTTTAAAGCTAGAAAAGTACGGAATTCCTCTTCATTCATATTCACGGTGTGTCGAGTAGTCGGTGCCATTTCCTTCAAAATAGTCAAATGGAACAAGTTAATCATACAGAATATTAAGAGTAGTTAATAGTATTTCGTAGCATAATATGAACTCATTTTTAAAAGCTTTTTCTTCATATTAGCGTTTTATAAGTTTAAATTCGGGTAGTACCTACCAGTTAAGTTCATACTTAGTAGCTAATATACAATTCAACTACTACAATTCTATATGAAAAACTGATTGTAATAATATTTCGCGTTCAAACTTTTATACAATATTTTACAAACTTACAATACCGCTTATTTTACATAAAGCATGAAATATAGCACACAATAACTTTGATACAAGATAGTTGTGAAGATAATTCTAGCTAGTACACAAGTCGTTCAGCAAAGGCAATAAAGACACGTAATTCATACGTCCAGAAACAAGTCATGCATTCTGGTTTTACTAGGACTACTTCCCATCCTTGGTCTTGTGGAACATAACCGTTATGGCCATTGATAAGACAGCGTGTTGTAACGTCGTCAAAGGGACAAGGGTTACGTAATGACCAACAGTCTCGTAATAACCTAAAAACCTCATTTCTTACCCCAATTACCGACTCCGTCACTTGTGGGAATGTTTTGTTTAATAGTTGTAGCCCGATGTTCTTGTTCTCACTTTGGTGAGAAGCGAACATTACTAACCCGTAAGCATAACATGCTTCTTTATGTTGCATGTTAGCCGCTTTTTCTAAATCACGAAGTCCTATATTCGGATATACTGAGTCAAAATAATTTCTTAACCCGTTGCGTAAAATAGCATTTGGGTTCCCCGCAATATATGCGTCAAAGTAAACACATCGTAACTTATGGATTTCCCAATGTGATATCCCCCATCTTTCGAACGAAAGCCTTTTATAAACCAAGGCATTCTTGGAACGTTCTTCGAATGTCTTACAAACTGATCTCGCCTTAAATAGTTGTGCCGAGGAATTCTGACCGACTCTAGACAAGATTTCATCAATCATGTCTCCGGGTAGGTCTCTTAAAATATTGGGTTGTCTATCCATTTTGTGTTTTTATACTGTAAAATAGACAAGAGTTAGATTCATAAAAAAATTACTTATTAATACAAGCAATTTTTACATATATCATAAAGCATAAGCACACTATATTACATATATTACACCACACGAATACAACTATCTTATTCCGACTCGCTCGTTTCTTCTTGTTCGGTTTTGGTTCGTTTTGCCAAGTTTCTAGGGATATATGATGTTCCCCTAATACGATCCGTCGTTGTCCACATTGGTTTAGAAAAACCTGGTGGTTTAGAGGTTCCCGGGTCATTGTTACAACTTAAGGACTTCGGGGGTTGACGATACATATAAAGATCATTGGGGTTGGAATTAGATTTCTCTATTTTTATGCCCTTTCCCTTATTATTTTCTTTTGCCTTTTTAAATTCAGTTGGGGTAATTTCTATAACATCATCGGAATTCTCGTCGGAATCCGATTCATCGGAGAATTGGTAATCCTCCCAATATTTTGATTCCTTGGCGGAAACACCATTGACCATAATTAACCTTGGTCGGTTGGTTGAGGATTCACTTTTACTTAACCGTTTTATTATTTCCCCCACCGGTTCTATTTCTTCTTCCGGTTCCGATTCTTCTTCCGGTTCTGATTCTTCTTCCGGTTCCGACTCTTCTTCCGGTTCCTCATCGGGAACTTGTGAATCAGTTCACGAATCATTCCAATTTACATTTGACTCTTCATTATTATTAGGTGAGTCAATGGGACTTGTTCTAGAGGTAGACATCTATCACATAATATCAAACACATTAAGAGATTAATATATCACATAATATTCATATGTTAAAAATATATAGTTTCCAACAAAAATGTTAAGCAATCATTTTTAAAGAAAACACGGTCGAAGTCCAGACTCACTAATGCATCCTAACAAACTCGATAAGACACACTAATGCAAATTTTCTGGTTCTCTAAGACCAACGCTCTGATACCAACTGAAATGTCCCGTTCTTATTGATTAAAAATGTTCCATATTAATTGATTTCGTTGCGAGGTTTTGACCTCTATATGAGACGTTTTTCAAAGACTGCATTCATTTTTAAAACAAACCATAACCTTTATTTCATAAATAAAGGTTTAAAAAGCTTTACGTAGATTATCAAATAATGATAATCTAAAATATCCTGTTTACACATGACCATTACATAATGGTTTACAATACAAATATGTTACATCGAAATCAGTTTCTTGAATGCAGTTTTTACACAATATCATACAAACATGGACTCCAAATCTTGTCCTTATTTTAGTATGCAACAGCGGAAGCTCTTAGTATTCACCTGAGAATAAACATGCTTTAAACGTCAACAAAAATGTTGGTGAGTTATAGGTTTAACCTATATATATCAAATCGTAACAATAGACCACAAGATTTCATATTTCAATACACATCCCATACATAGAGATAAAAATCATTCATATGGTGAACACCTGGTAACCGACATTAACAAGATGCATATATATAAGAATATCCCCATCATTCCGGGACACCCTTCAGATATGATATAAATTTCGAAGTACTAAAGCATCCGGTACTTTGGATGGGGTTTGTTAGGCCCAATAGATCTATCTTTAGGATTCGCGTCAATTAGGGTGTCTGTTCCCTAATTCTTAGATTACCAGACTTAATAAAAAGGGGCATATTCGATTTCGATAATTCAACCATAGAATGTAGTTTCACGTACTTGTGTCTATTTTGTAAATCATTTATAAAACCTGCATGTATTCTCATCCCAAAAATATTAGATTTTAAAAGTGGGACTATAACTCACTTTCACAGATTTTTACTTCGTCGGGAAGTAAGACTTGGCCACTGGTTGATTCACGAACCTATAACAATATATACATATATATCAAAGTATGTTTAAAATATATTTACAATACTTTTAATATATTTTGATGTTTTAAGTTTATTAAGTCAGCTGTCCTCGTTAGTAACCTACAACTAGTTGTCCACAGTTAGATGTACAGAAATAAATCGATAAATATTATCTTGAATCAATCCACGACCCAGTGTATACTGTAGTGACCCGAACTTTTCCATGTTTATATACATTAATTGAGATTGATATTTACATGATTAAATGTTTCCAACATGTTAAGCAATCAAACTTGTTAAGACTTGATTAATTGAAATATGTTTCGTATAGACAATTGACCACCCAAGTTGATCGGTGATTCACGAACGTTAAAACTTGTAAAAACTATATGATGACATATATATGGATATATATATATATATATATAGTTAACATGATACTATGATAAGAAAACATATCATAAAGTATATTAACAATGAACTACATATGTAAAAACAAGACTACTAACTTAATGATTTTTAAACGAGACATATATGTAACGATTATCGTTGTAAAGACATTTAATGTATATATATCATATTAAGAGATATTCATACATGATAATATCATGATAATATAATAATTTAAAATCTCATTTGATATTATAAACATTGGGTTAACAACATTTAACAAGATCGTTAACCTAAAGGTTTCAAAACAACACTTACATGTAACGACTAACGATGACTTAACGACTCAGTTAAAATGTATATACATGTAGTGTTTTAATATGTATTTATACACTTTTGAAAGACTTCAATACACTTATCAAAATACTTCTACTTAACAAAAATGCTTACAATTACATCCTCGTTCAGTTTCATCAACAATTCTACTCGTATGCACCCGTATTCGTACTCGTACAATACACAGCTTTTAGATGTATGTACTATTGGTATATACACTCCAATGATCAGCTCTTAGCAGCCCATGTGAGTCACCTAACACATGTGGGAACCATCATTTGGCAACTAGCATGAAATATCTCATAAAATTACAAAAATATGAGTAATCATTCATGACTTATTTACATGAAAACAAAATTACATATCCTTTATATCTAATCCATACACCAACGACCAAAAACACCTACAAACACTTTCATTCTTCAATTTTCTTCATCTAATTGATCTCTCTCAAGTTCTATCTTCAAGTTCTAAGTGTTCTTCATAAATTTCAAAAGTTCTAGTTTCATAAAATCAAGAATACTTTCAAGTTTGCTAGCTCACTTCCAATCTTGTAAGGTGATCATCCAACCTCAAGAAATCTTTGTTTCTTACAGTAGGTTATCATTCTAATACAAGGTAATAATCATATTCAAACTTTGTTTCAATTTCTATAACTATAACAATCTTATTTCAAGTGATGATCTTACTTGAACTTGTTTTCGTGTCATGATTCTGCTTCAAGAACTTCGAGCCATCCAAGGATCCATTGAAGCTAGATCCATTTTTCTCTTTTCCAGTAGGTTTATCCAAGGAAATTAAGGTAGTAATGATGTTCATAACATCATTCGATTCATACATATAAAGCTATCTTATTCGAAGGTTTAAACTTGTAATCACTAGAACATAGTTTAGTTAATTCTAAACTTGTTCGCAAACAAAAGTTAATCCTTCTAACTTGACTTTTAAAATCAACTAAACACATGTTCTATATCTATATGATATGCTAACTTAATGATTTAAAACCTGGAAACACGAAAAACACCGTAAAACCGGATTTACGCCGTCGTAGTAACACCGCGGGCTGTTTTGGGTTAGTTAATTAAAAACTATGATAAACTTTGATTTAAAAGTTGTTATTCTGAGAAAATGATTTTTATTATGAACATGAAACTATATCCAAAAATTATGGTTAAACTCAAAGTGGAAGTATGTTTTCTAAAATGGTCATCTAGACGTCGTTCTTTCGACTGAAATGACTACCTTTACAAAAATGACTTGTAACTTATTTTTCCGACCATAAACCTATACTTTTTCTGTTTAGATTCATAAAATAGAGTTCAATATGAAACCATAGCAATTTGATTCACTCAAAACGGATTTAAAATGAAGAAGTTATGGGTAAAACAAGATTGGATAATTTTTCTCATTTTAGCTACGTGAAAATTGGTAACAAATCTATTCCAACCATAACTTAATCAACTTGTATTGTATATTATGTAATCTTGAGATACCATAGACACGTATACAATGTTTCGACCTATCATGTCGACACATCTATATATATTTCGGAACAACCATAGACACTCTATATGTGAATGTTGGAGTTAGCTATACAGGGTTGAGGTTGATTCCAAAATATATATAGTTTGAGTTGTGATCAATACTGAGATACGTATACACTGGGTCGTGGATTGATTCAAGATAATATTTATCGATTTATTTCTGTACATCTAACTGTGGACAACTAGTTATAGGTTACTAACGAGGACAGCTGACTTAATAAACTTAAAACATCAAAATATATTAAAAGTGTTGTAAATATATTTTGAACATACTTTAATATATATGTATATATTGTTATAGGTTCGTGAATCAACAGTGGCCAAGTCTTACTTCCCGACGAAGTAAAAATCTGTGAAAGTGAGTTATAGTCCCACTTTTAAAATCTAATATTTTTGGGATGAGAATACATGCAGGTTTTATAAATGATTTACAAAATAGACACAAGTACATGAAACTACATTCTATGGTTGAATTATCGAAATCGAATATGCCCCTTTTTATTTAGTCTGGTAATCTAAGAATTAGGGAACAGACACCCTAATTGACGCGAATCCTAAAGATAGATCTATTGGGCCTAACAAACCCCATCCAAAGTACCGGATGCTTTAGTACTTCGAAATTTATATCATATCCGAAGGGTGTCCCGGAATGATGGGGATATTCTTATATATGCATCTTGTTATTGTCGGTTACCAGGTGTTCACCATATGAATGATTTTTTTATCTCTATGTATGGGATGTGTATTGAAATATGAAATCTTGTGCTCTATTGTTACGATTTGATATATATAGGTTAAACCTATAACTCACCAACATTTTTGTTGACGTTTAAAGCATGTTTATTCTCAGGTGAATATTAAGAGCTTCCGCTGTTGCATACTAAAATAAGGACAAGATTTGGAGTCCATGTTTGTATGATATTGTGTAAAAACTGCATTCAAGAAACTGATTTCGATGTAACATATTTGTATTGTAAACCATTATGTAATGGTCGTGTGTAAACAGGATATTTTAGATTATCATTATTTGATAATCTACGTAAAGCTTTTTAAACCTTTATTTATGAAATAAAGGTTATGGTTTGTTTTAAAAATGAATGCAGTCTTTGAAAAACGTCTCATATAGAGGTCAAAACCTCGCAACGAAATCAATTAATATGGAACGTTTTTAATCAATAAGAACGGGACATTTCAGTTGGTATCCGAGCGTTGGTCTTAGATGAAAGGACCCGTTCATATACATTATAAACGATTCACAATAGTTGATTACAATGCGAGGTATTTGACCTCTATATGATACATTTTACAAATATTGCATTCGTTTTTAAAAGACAATCTTTCTTTACATCGAAAATTGACAGGCATGCATACCATTTCATAATATCCACTATCCAACTATAAATTGATTTAATAATAATCTTTGATGAACTCAATGACTCGAATGCAACGTTCTTCGAAATATGCTATGAAAGACTCCAAGTAATATCTTTAAAATGAGCAAATGCACAGCGGAAGATTTCTTTAACACCTGAGAATAAACATGCTTTAAAGTGTCAACCAAAAGGTTGGTGAGTTCATTAGTTTATCACAATCATTTATTTCCATCATTTTAATAGACCACAAGAATTTCATTTCCAGTTCTCATAAATATACGTCCCATGCATAGAGACAAAAATAATCATTCATATGGTGAACACCTGGTAACCGACATTAACTAGATACATATAAGAATATCCCCTATCATTCCGGGATCCTCCTTCGGACATGATATAAATTTCGAAGTACTAAAGCATCCGGTACTTTGGATGGGGTTTGTTAGGCCCAATAGATCTATCTTTAGGATTCGCGTCAATTAGTAGATCGGTTTACTAATTCTTAGGTTACCAAGCAAAAAGGGGCATATTCGGCTTCGATCATTCAACCATATAATGTAGTTTCAATTACTTGTGTCTATTTCGTAAAACATTTATAAAAATTTTGCATGTATTCTCAGCCCAAAAATATAAAGGGTAAAAAAGGCAAATGAAACTCACCATACTGTATTTCGTAGTAAAAATACATATAACGTCATTGAACAAGTGCAAGGTTGGCCTCGGATTCACGAACCTAAATTAATTATATATATTTATGTGTTGGTCAATATTTGTCTAACAAATTAGGTCAAGTCATAGTGTACCACAATCCTAATGCTCGAGACTAATATGCAAAAGTCAACAAAAGTAAATTTGACTCAAAATAATTTTCAAAAATCTATACATGATTAATATATAGTTTAAATATCGTTGTTTTATATTTTTAAATATTTTTAAAAGATTTATTAGAGTAAATAATATAATTTATTTATTAATAAATAAAATTTTATATTAAATTTATATAATAAAATATACTTATATATATATTAAGTAATAAAATTTATAGGGTTCATTTAATATCATAAAGATAATATGATAGGTATTATTAAAGTAAGTTATTACACGTAGTAAAATATGTTTGTATCACATATTTATTTGATAAAATAATATCTATAATGATAGTAAGTAAAAGTTGTATTATTTTGTAATAATAATTATTATTATAAAAATATCAATATTTATAATTACTAAGATGACATTAGATAAAACGATAATTCTAATTATGATAACTTTAATATTTACGATAATTTTTAATATTATCTTTAAAATAATAATTCTATTTAAAATAATAATAATAATGATATTTTATAGTAACAATGACATTTCTATTAAAATGATAATTTTTGTTAAAATGATAGTTTTAATACTAACGATACTTTTAATAATAATAGTAATGATAAAAATAATAAGAACGATAATTTTATCTAAATCAATATCTTATAACATTTTAATTTCATCATGATACTCGTACCCATTATTTCCTAATCGTTTCGTTTAATAGCTTTTAATCATCTTTTATATCGTGTTCATAATAATGATAATAATAGTAATCAAAATAATTAGGGGTTACAAATATTTGTTTTAATTACACTAATATTAATAATGATAGTTACTATAACATTATTAACGCTAATACTAATAATTATCTTAATGATAATATAGTAATAATAATAATAACAATAACATTAACCATTTTTAAATAATGATATATATATTAATAATGATAATAATAATAATAATAATAATACCAATAATAATAATAATAATAATTGGATAATAATAATAATACTAATTATAACTTTAACGATAATAACGATAGTTATAATAAAAAAAATAACAATTTTTAATGATAAATCTCTTTTATTGATAAAGATAATAATAATGATAATAATAAGATAAAACTAGAACGACGATAAAAACGACGATAATAATAATCATTTTTAATAAAAATATCAAAAATTCAATTGATTATAACTTCTAATCCGTTCATCGAAACCATTCGATATCTAAAGGAAAAGTTCTTAATTTTTCGCTAGCTTTCCAAGGACATGCATATCTTATACCTTATCTTAACCGCAAGTGTAACTAATTCAACATTCAACCTAACCTGTCTAAGGGCAATATCAAAAGTATAAGCATGCATAATCCTAAATACTCGAGCACTAGTCAGGGAAACACTATTAGTATGTAAAAGTTAAATTATGAGTACTCACGTATCAATATTGAGATTCAATATTGCAGGAAAGGTACGTAGACGCAACGGAAATGATAAACACTATATTGACCTCACGAGCATACACATGAACCATACTCAATCACCTCCATAGCTATAACCCATAATTTCCTTAATCCTATCCCACTCGAAAAACAATTTCGAAATCACTCGGACAGCACTCCGTCGTAATATTTTATGTATACTAATAATATCTTGAAATAATACGGAGTAAATATATATATGTAAATCGATTGAGAGAGTTTAGAGAAAAATATTTTCAAGTTTCTATGAAATAATGAAACCTATTGAATTCTATTTATAATAGATTTTTGAATTATTAAAGTGAATTATTAAAGTATGAATTATTAAAGTGAATTATTAAAGTATGAATTATTAAAGTGAATTATTAAAGTATGAATTATTAAAGTGAATTATTAAAGTATGAATTATTAAAGTTAAAGTAAAGTAAAAATAAAGTAAAGGTAAAGTTTAAGTATAGTAAAAGTATAAAACTATGTACGTATAATACGCGTATAAATATATATAATATTAATTTAAATCGTTATATATATAAAATAAAATATAAATATCGTTATCTTTATCATACTAGTTAAGTAATGAGTTGTCAAAAGTGATTCTAGATATTTATAAAAGTTATATAAGTTTTAATAATAAAGTTCTTTTTAAACTGAAAATGTTTTTGTACGTTTGAAACTAAATAGATCAATCGAGTCTTTATGAGATTCAATCTTCCACTATCCTTTGTCTAGTTCTCAATGATTGACAATTTGTTCTTATTTATAAATCACTTTACCATTTTCCGAATATTGTTAAAATGAAAAGATTTCTCAAATCAACGTGGGCCTTTCAACAGAGACTTGTAATCATAATTCAATATATCTGATAATTCAATCATTTGATCTTATCTTCTAATTCCATTGATAAACATTTTGAAACAGATACAATCATATAAAGTATTTAATCTAATATTTTGTTTACGTTTCAAGTTATAATATATATACACATATACATATATAATCATATTCGTTTAATGGTTCGTGAATCGTTGGAACTTGGTCGAGGTTGAATGAATGTATGAACATAGTTTAAAATTCTTGAAATTTAACTTAACAAATATTGCTTATCGTGTCGGAAACATATAAAGATTAAAGTTTAAATTTGGTTGAAAATTTCCGGGTTGTCACAGTACCTACCCGTTAAAGAAATTTCGTCCCGAAATTTGAGTGGAAAGGTCGTGAATGATAATAAGTATGTTTTCATGATGCATACGGGCTAAAAATTAGAGTTTTATCATCAGCGAATAATTTGGATAAACAATCCATTTATATGAAGAGTACGAATGAAGCTAACATAGAAGAGTGAAATGAGTAAGTGTAGATTCATCTTATCATTTGACGTAGATATGATTGATTCCCAGATTTCAAGGGATTTGAAGAAAATATTCTTAATAAGATTTGACTCTCCGGTAATCAAGGGAATTAGGATCCGCTTTAAATGCGATCGTCCATTTTAATTGTTCTGTCGGAGATTTTCTTATTAATTCACCTCCTTCGTTTCCTTACAACTCACACCTTCTGTTGATGCATTTTATGCAAGTCCCTAGACATCTACCCACGTCCATTGCAGGTACAACAGTTTACAGGCCACCATGATTGCTCGTTATTATCCTATACGTGTTTGTATGTGGTTACAGGAACTGCAGGAACGAGATTTAGATGTTTGACTATGTTAGACTTAGTTAGACGTACGAGTGAAGCCTCACTAGTACGGCTGACAGGCTCATACGCACGGTTGATGCTGAGCTAAGTCACAATTACAACCTAAATGAGAAGACACGAGTGAGTGATCACTCGTACGGCTGATGAAGCCAACTCGTACGTGTGATGAATGAATCGTATGGGTGAGTCAACATCAGGGGTATATAAAGTCTTATGTTCTTCATTTTAGGTTAAGCCTCTCATTTGTTACACACACTCAGATCTAGTGAGCTCCTCCAATTTTCTCTCAGTCCAAATCACCCAGGTGGTGAATAATAGCTCTAGGTGTTGATCTAATCACACTTGATTTAGTTGTGGTTTGACTAAATTAATCAAAAAAAAATTAACTTATTCACTAGAGGGTTTGATTCACTTATTCCGCCATTGTGTGAGTTAAATCTGTTGATTTCTAAGTTCCTAGTCATGTTTCATCACCTTCTATTCTTTCCCCCCCAACTCATATTTTAAAGTATTCATCAATATGCTCCATCCAGTTCTGATTCTCGATATACTTCTAACTTTCATATCAGTCATTCTTCTTTTTCATCTACCGCCGGAAGAATCTATTTACTTCTACTATACTCTTGGGTTTATAGTGTTTCTAGTTCTCCCGTGTCTTTATATTGCTATATGCATCGATATATATGGTTTATAATTTCTGGTTTATCGTTGGGCTTTATATGTTCCCTTATATTTCAAAGTCTTTGCTTCTGTCTTCTATAATCATTATCATTAACAGTTAATGCTCTCTTTTATTTGCTGCAATTTATACCCCAATTTTTATTTCGGAGTTTTGTACTTTTGTTTCTTCTTCTTGCGATTAAGCACCGCTTGTAATGGTCCAGAATTCACAGATATGAATTTCAGAATGAACATTGTTAATGTTCTAGGAAGGAAATTGTGATGGCACGATCTTGACTTGTCAAATTACTAGAATACCTTGGAAAAGGCCGAATCATCAAGAAATATTTTCTTGATATTTTAGAGGTTAAATAGAATACAAGAGTCGTATAACATGGCACATGATTATATTATGATCTGTGAATCATCACGTTCCATTTAGAAACTCAGCATGACTTACTGTAATATAATCACGTTGATCAAGTGTCATTATATTATACTAATTCATGCTTCAGTTCCCAACACTACTTCAAAATATTCCTATTTTAAACTTGAATGTTTCAGAATTTAGAAACTAAAATAATTTCTTTTATGATGTAATACAGATAGTGCGAAGAGGTAAATGATTTCAAATAAGAAAAATTAAGAAAATATCTTCAGAAATATGGAGGATATTTATAATGAAAGATATGATGATATTTTAGAATTTCTAATATCAGAGGATGATGAAGAATATTGTTCGCAGGGGTTTAGAGTCAGGAGCAAGGTATTCGTTAATGACTTCAGCAGGTACTGAATCATTTGGATCCTTTGAAGTCAGGTTCAGTCTTTGTAATTTGTCCAAAGCCTCCTTCCTACTTTGCTCAATCCGTTTTCCAGTTCCAAAACTTCTCTTTTTCTGCGCTTTGCCAGCACACTTCATCATTATCATTCAGATTTTACCGTTTAAAGTCGTTTTTAGTTTTTGCTGCTTCATCAGCATTTTTCCATTTTCGGAGAACCAATTCTTAGTTCGGAGTGTTTTTCAGAAACTTCACATTCAAATTAAGTCCAGAAGATAGACGTTATATATACACATATAACTGTTGGCGTAGACATGCTGCGAGATTTCAAAATACTGATTGCTAATTCCCAATGATTCGTATGGCAATTCTCATTACAAGATGCGAATGAGTAAATGATGGGGTTTCAATAAATAATTATAATGACTTTTTGGAGAGGCTAAAGTCAAAGGGTAATGAAGTTGTTGGTACATCTGCTAATAATGTGGTGGAATGTAAAAGGTTCCCTGGTAACGATGGTGTATATCTCAAGGTTATAATAAGGTTAGTCTGACTGAAAAGTCGAAGTTGACTTGCTGGAGCTGTGACAAAACTGGCTACTTTGAATAGGAGTCGCAAAGTTATTTTTGCTAATAAATGCCAAAGAATCTGACGCGGATACGCTGTTTAAACTTTTACTTTGGTTTCAAGAGTTTTTTCGGGTACATAACTGTGGGTAACATGTGGTTGGATCATCATCTCGATTGCTCATCATTCGAAGTGTCTTCAGAAATTTTCGAAGGGTTTGAACACAGATTGTAATCGTTAACATACATTTGATGTTCTAACACAGTTTTGAAGTCAAAATATAGCTTGTGAAAGATGTAAGGATCTAAGAGTGATGATTTTGGTCATATCTCGAGTTGAATTTTGAGATTTCAAAATCAGAATATGTAATTAAATTTTGAATGAGTATGGTTGTTTTGATTTCTATAAAAGAATGTATATTGTTGTGAAAGTAGGGAGTATAATGGATAATTTGCTGAATCAGATTCGAAGAATGTAATATATTATTTGTGAATTTATATATCTCTCGGGTATTACTTACCCGTTAAAAAAAAAATTTCACAATTAATATTTTGTACAAAAGAATTTTATTACAGTCTTTATGAAAATATATATATGTATATTTTATTCAGATGTAACATAGATTTAATGAGTTAATGTTAAATTAAACTCATTTGATTTACGGTTGAAACTAGAATTTAATAATCCCTAAAGGCTTTAAAAAGTACATAACTTTTACGCAGTATTTCTTTAATGACATTGAAATTATGAATCAATACTTCGTTATTTGTTGATGTATGATGTTCGGTTCGTGGAATTCTTGTGAATTTCGCAAAGTACGAATGATGTTATCTGAAACGTTTCGGGTACATCGATGATGAAAGTGTAAAATCAAATATATACTTGATTTATTATGAATTGTAATTTGTTGAATTGCGACAGAGATTGTAGTTAACGCTGGTTAAGTTGCGGCCGAAGGGCGTACATTATTGCATATTTGTAATATGAATTAACCGAGTAGTTAAGATTCACACACAATAGTTTAGCACGGAAAGATTTATTTCAATATATATATATATATATATATATATATATATATATATATATATATATATATATATATATATATATATATATAATATACATATAATTTCTTGAGAGGGAATGAGTTAATTCTTCATAACTCGTTGATACAATATACACGTTATTGATTCGTAATGATGTCCACAGTGATTCTTGAACTGACGGAGTTTGTGATGTTATCGGTGTTGTTGATTCGGATGTTGGCTGTACTGACGATGCTGGTAACTCTGACGGTACTGCTGATGCTGTTGGTAAAGCAAGTTTAGCTTGTTAATCACACACCTTTTTTGTCAGGGTTTCTACTCTTCCTTCTATCATTTTTGGTTCGCTTAACTGATTTATGGTTAGGGCTAGATTAGATAATCTCTAAGACTTTAGAGATTACATAATCGCCGCAGAATGTTTCTCCAATGAAGTTATGAATTAATACTTCGTCAGTTATTGTTGTTGGTACTCCTTGGTATCTATGGTGCGTATGACGTTGATGCTCGTGGGACAGATTGTGAAGTTGAGGTTTACGACGCGATTGTGGTTGTAGGT